>NW_027422199.1:0-242581 GCF_037893015.1 Macrotis lagotis | reverse complement strand
TTGCCTTGCTTACCTTCCGTTACTCTTTGCTTGCCTTCCCTGCATTGCCTAGCCTTGCGTTGTCATGCCTTAGCCTTATCTCGCCTGACCGTGCCTTCCTTTACTTTAAGCTTTCCTTGCATTGTCGTGCATTGCCTAGCCTTGCGTTGTCGTGCCTTAGCCTTGCCTCGCCTGACCGTGCTTTCGCATGCGTTACCCTTTCCTTGCCTTGCCGTGCATTGCCTAGCGTGCGTTGTCATGCCTTAGACTTGTTTCCCCTTGCCGTGCCTTTCCTTCCGTTACGCTTGCCTTCCCTTGCTTTCCCTTGCCTTCCTTGCGTTCCGTTACTCTTTGCTTGCTTTCCGTGCATTGCCTAGCCTTGCGTTGTCATGCCTTAGCCTTGCCTCGCCTGACCGTGCTTTCCCATGCGTTACCCTTTCCTTGCCTTGCCGTGCATTGCCTAGCGTGCGTTGTCGTGCCATAGCCTTGTTTCCCCTTGCCGTGCGGTTCCTTCCGTTACACTTGCCTTTCCTTGCTTTTCCTTGCCTTGCTTACCTTCCGTTACTCTTTGCTTGCCTTCCCTGCATTGCCTAGCCTTGCGTTGTCGTGCCTTAGCCTTATCTCGCCTGACCGTGCCTTCCTTTACTTTAAGCTTTCCTTGCATTGTCGTGCATTGCCTAGCCTTGCGTTGTCGTGCCTTAGCCTTGCCTCGCCTGACCGTGCTTTCGCATGCGTTACCCTTTCCTTGCCTTGCCGTGCATTGCCTAGCGTGCGTTGTCATGCCTTAGACTTGTTTCCCCTTGCCGTGCCTTTCCTTCCGTTACGCTTGCCTTCCCTTGCTTTCCCTTGCCTTCCTTGCGTTCCGTTACTCTTTGCTTGCTTTCCGTGCATTGCCTAGCCTTGCGTTGTCATGCCTTAGCCTTGCCTCGCCTGACCGTGCTTTCCCATGCGTTACCCTTTCCTTGCCTTGCCGTGCATTGCCTAGCGTGCGTTGTCGTGCCATAGCCTTGTTTCCCCTTGCCGTGCGGTTCCTTCCATTACACTTGCCTTTCCTTGCTTTTCCTTGCCTTGCTTACCTTCCGTTACTCTTTGCTGACCTTCCCTGCAATGCCTAGCCTTGCGTTGTCGTGCCTTAGGCTTATCTCGCCTAACCGTGCGTTCCTTTGCTTTAAGCTTTCCTTGCATTGTCGTGCATTGCCAAGCCTTGCGTTTTCGTGCATTAGCCTTGCCTAAGCTCACCGTGCCTTGCCTTGCGTTACCCTTTCCTTGCCTTCCCTTGCATTGCCTAGCCGTGCGTTGTCGTGCCTTAGCCTTGTTTCCCCTTGCCGTGCCGTGCCTTTTGTTACACTTGCCTTGCCTGGCTTTGCCTTGCCTTCCTTTCCTTCCGTTACTCTTTCCTTGCCTTGCCGTGCACTGCCTAGCCTTGCGTTGTCGTGCATTAGCCTTGCCTCACCTGACCGTGCCTTCCCTTGCGTTACCCTTTCCTTGCCTTGCGGTGTATTGCCTAGACTTGCGTTGTCGTGCCTTAGCCTTGTTACCCCTTGCCCTGCCGTTCCTTCCGTTACCCTTGCCTTCCGTTGCTTTCCCTTGCCTTCGTTGCGTTCCGTTACTCTTTGCTTGCTTTCCCTGCATTGCCTAGCCTTGCGTTGTCATGCCTTAGCCTTGCCTCGCCTGACCGTGCTGTCCCATGCGTTACCCTTTCCTTGCCTTGCCGTGCATTGCCTAGCGTGCGTTGTCGTGCCTTAGCCTTGTTTCCCCTTGCCGTACGGTTCCTTCCGTTACACTTTCGTTTCCTTGATTTCCCTTGCCTTCCTTACCTTCCGTTACTCTTTGCTTGCCTTCTGTCCATTGCCTAGCCTTGCGTTCTCGTACCTTAGCCTTATCTCGCCTGACCGTGCCTTCCTTTGCTTTAAGCTTTCCTTGCCTTGCGGTGCATTGCCTAGCGTGCGTTGTCCTGCCTTAGCCTTGTTTCCCCTTGCCGTGCGGTTCCTTCCGTTACACTTGCCTTTCCTTGCTTTCCCTTGCCTTCCTTACCTTCCGTTACTCTTTGCTTGCCTTCCGGGCATTGCCTAGCCTTGCGTTGTCGTGCCTTAGCCTTGCCTCGCCGGAACGTGCTTTCCCATGCGTTACCCTTTACTTTCCTTGCAGTGCCTTGCCTAGCGTGCGTTGTCGTGCCTTAGACTTGTTTCCCCTTGCCGTGCCGTTCCTTACGTTACCCTTGCCTTTCCTTGCTTTTCCTTGACTTGCTTACATTCCGTTACTCTTTCCTTGCCTTCCCTGCATTGCCTAGCCTTGCGTTGTCGTGCCTTAGCCTTATCTCGCCTGACCGTGCCTTCCTTTGCTTTAAGCTTTCCTTGAATTGTCGTGCAGTGCCTAGCTTTGCGTTTTCGTGCATTAGCCTTCCCTAGCCTCACCGTGCCTTTCCTTGCGTTACTCTTTCCTTGCCTTGCCGTGCATTGCCTAGCCGTGCGTTGTCGTGCCTTAGCCTTGTTTCCCCTTGCGTGCAATTCCTTCCGTTACCCTTGCCTTCCGTTGCATTCCCTTGCCTTCCTTGCGTTCCGTTACTCTTTGCTTGCTTTCCGGGCATTGCGTAGCCTTGCGTTGTCGTGCCTTAGCCTTATCTCGCCTGACCGTGCCTTCCTTTGCTTTAAGCTTTCCTTGCATTGTCGTGCATTGCCTAGCCTTGCGTTTTCGTGCATTAGCCTTCCCTAGCCTCACCGTGCCTTTCCTTGCGTTACTCTTTCCTTGCCTTGCCGTGCATTGCCTAGCCGTGCGTTGTCGTGCCTTAGCCTTGTTTCCCCTTGCGTGCAATTCCTTCCGTTACACTTGCCTTTCCTTGCTTTCCCTTGCCTTCCTTACCTTCCGTTACTCTTTGCTTGCTTTCCGTGCATTGCCTAGCCTTGCGTTGTCGTGCCTTAGCCTTGCCTCGCCTGACCGTGCTGTCCCATGCGTTACCCTTTCCTTGCCTTGCCGTGCATTGCCTAGCGTGCTTTGTCGTGCCTTAGCCTTGTTTCCCCTTGCCGTGCGGTTCCTTCCGTTACACTTGCCTTTCCTTGCTTTCCCTTGCCTTCCTTACCTTCCGTTACTCTTTGCTTGCCTTCCGTCCATTGCCTAGCCTTGCGTTCTCGTACCTTAGCCTTATCTCGCCTGACCGTGCCTTCCTTTGCTTTAAGCTTTCCTTGCCTTGCCGTGCATTGCCTAGCCCTGCGTTGTCGTGCCTTAGCCTTGTTACCCCTTGCCGTGCCGTTCCTTCCGTTACGTTGCCTTCCCTTGCTTTCCCTTGCCTTCCTTGCGTTCCGTTACCCTTTGCTTGCTTTCCGTGCATTACCTAGCCTTGCGTTGTCGTGCCTTAGCCTTGCCTCGCCGGAACGTGCTTTCCCATGCGTTACCCTTTACTTGCCTTGCCGTGTATTGCCTAGCGTGCGTTGTCGTGCCTTAGACTTGTTTCCCCTTGCCGTGCCGTTCCTTCCGTTACCCTTGCCTTTCCTTGCTTTTCCTTGCCTTGCTTACCTTCCGTTACTCTTTGCTTGCCTTCCCTGCATTGCCTAGCCTTGCGTTGTCGTGCCTTAGCCTTATCTCGCCTGACCGTGCCTTCCTTTACTTTAAGCTTTCCTTGCATTGTCGTGCATTGCCTAGCCTTGCGTTGTCGTGCCTTAGCCTTGCCTCGCCTGACCGTGCTTTCGCATGCGTTACCCTTTCCTTGCCTTGCCGTGCATTGCCTAGCGTGCGTTGTCATGCCTTAGACTTGTTTCCCCTTGCCGTGCCGTTCCTTCCGTTACCCTTGCCTTTCCTTGCTTTTCCTTGCCTTGCTTACCTTCCGTTACTCTTTGCTTGCCTTCCCTGCAATGCCTAGCCTTGCGTTGTCGTGCCTTAGCCTTATCTCGCCTGACCGTGCCTTCCTTTGCTTTAAGCTTTCCTTGCATTGTCGTGCATTGCCAAGCCTTGCGTTTTCGTGCATTAGCCTTGCCTAAGCTCACCGTGCCTTGCCTTGCGTTACCCTTTCCTTGCCTTCCCTTGCATTGCCTAGCCGTGCGTTGTCGTGCCTTAGCCTTGTTTCCCCTTGCCGTGCCGTGCCTTTTGTTACACTTGCCTTGCCTGGCTTTGCCTTGCCTTCCTTTCCTTCCGTTACTCTTTCCTTGCCTTGCCGTGCACTGCCTAGCCTTGCGTTGTCGTGCATTAGCCTTGCCTCACCTGACCGTGCCTTCCCTTGCGTTACCCTTTCCTTGCCTTGCGGTGTATTGCCTAGCCTTGCGTTGTCGTGCCTTAGCCTTGTTACCCCTTGCCCTGCCGTTCCTTCCGTTACCCTTGCCTTCCGTTGCTTTCCCTTGCCTTCCTTGCGTTCCGTTACTCTTTGCTTGCTTTCCGTGCATTGCCTAGCCTTGCGTTGTCATGCCTTAGCCTTGTCTCACCTGACCGTGCTTTCCCATGCGTTACCCTTTCCTTGCCTTGCCGTGAATTGCCTAGCGTGCGTTGTCGTGCCTTAGCCTTGTTTCCCCTTGCCGTGCGGTTCCTTCCGTTACACTTTCGTTTCCTTGCTTTCCCTTGCCTTCCTTACCTTCCGTTACTCTTTGCTTGCCTTCTGTCCATTGCCTAGCCTTGCGTTCTCGTACCTTAGCCTTATCTCGCCTGACCGTGCCTTCCTTTGCTTTAAGCTTTCCTTGCCTTGCCGTGCATTGCCTAGCGTGCGTTGTCCTGCCTTAGCCTTGTTTCCCCTTGCCGTGCGGTTCCTTCCGTTACCCTTGCCTTTCCTTGCTTTCCCTTGCCTTCCTTACCTTCCGTTACTCTTTGCTTGCCTTCCTTGCATTGCCTAGCCTTGCGTTGTCGTGCCTTAGCCTTGCCTCGCCGGAACGTGCTTTCCCATGCGTTACCCTTTACTTGCCTTGCAGTGCATTGCCTAGCGTGCGTTGTCGTGCCTTAGACTTGTTTCCCATTGCCGTGCCGTCCCTTACGTTACCCTTGCCTTTCCTTGCTTTTCCTTGACTTGCTTACCTTCCGTTACTCTTTCCTTGCCTTCCCTGCATTGCCTAGCCTTGCGTTGTCGTGCCTTAGCCTTATCTCGCCTGACCGTGCCTTCCTTTGCTTTAAGCTTTCCTTGAATTGTCGTGCATTGCCTAGCTTTGCGTTTTCGTGCATTAGCCTTCCCTAGCCTCACCGTGCCTTTCCTTGCGTTACTCTTTCCTTGCCTTGCCGTGCATTGCCTAGCCCTGCGTTGTCGTGCCTTAGCCTTGTTTCCCCTTGCGTGCAATTCGTTCCGTTACCCTTGCCTTCCGTTGCATTCCCTTGCCTTCCTTGCGTTCCGTTACTCTTTGCTTGCTTTCCGGGCATTGCGTAGCCTTGCGTTGTCGTGCCTTAGCCTTATCTCGCCTGACCGTGCCTTCCTTTGCTTTAAGCTTTCCTTGCATTGTCGTGCATTGCCTAGCCTTGCGTTTTCGTGCATTAGCCTTCCCTAGCCTCACCGTGCCTTTCCTTGCGTTACTCTTTCCTTGCCTTGCCGTGCATTGCCTAGCCGTGCGTTGTCGTGCCTTAGCCTTGTTTCCCCTTGCGGTGCCGTGGCTTTTGTTACACTTGCCTTGCCTGGCTTTCCCTTGCCTTCCTTACCTTCCGTTACTCTTTGCTTGCCTTCCGGGCATTGCCTAGCCTTGTGTTGTCGTGCCTTATCCTTGCCTCACCTGACCGTGCCTTCCCTTGCGTTACCCTTTCCTTGCCTTGCCGTGCATTGCCTAGCCCTGCGTTGTCGTGCCTTAGCCTTGTTACCCCTTGCGTGCAATTCCTTCCGTTACCCTTGCCTTCCGTTGCATTCCCTTGCCTTCCTTGCGTTCCGTTACTCTTTGCTTGCTTTCCGTGCATTGCGTAGCCTTGCGTTGTCATGCCTTAGCCTTGCCTCGCCTGACTGTGCTTTCCCATGCGTTACCCTTTTCTTGCCCTGCCGTGCATTGCCTAGCGTGCGTTGTCGTGCCTTAGCCTTGTTTTCCCTTGCCGTGCCGTTCCTTCCGTTACTCTTGCCTTTCCTTGCTTTCCCTTGCCTTCCTTACCTTCCGATACTCTTTGCTTGCCTTCCGTGCATTGCCTAGCCTTGCGTTGTCGTGCCTTAGCCTTGCCTCGCCGGAACGTGCTTTCCCATGCGTTACCCTTTACTTGCCTTGCCGTGCATTGCCTAGCGTGCGTTGTCGTGCCTTAGACTTGTTTCCCCTTGCCGTGCCGTTCCTTCCGTTACCCTTGCCTTTCCTTGCTTTTCCTTGCCTTGCTTACCTTCCGTTACACTTTGCTTGCCTTCCCTGCATTGCCTAGCCTTGCGTTGTCGTGCCTTAGCCTTATCTCGCCTGACCGTGCCTTCCTTTACTTTAAGCTTTCCTTGCATTGTCGTGCATTGCCTAGCCTTGCGTTGTCGTGCCTTAGCCTTGCCTCGCCTGACCGTGCTTTCGCATGCGTTACCCTTTCCTTGCCTTGCCGTGCATTGCCTAGCGTGCGTTGTCATGCCTTAGACTTGTTTCCCCTTGCCGTGCCGTTCCTTCGGTTACCCTTGCCTTTCCTTGCTTTTCCTTGCCTTGCTTACATTCCTTTACTCTTTTCTTGCCTTCCCTGCATTGCCTAGCCTTGCGTTGTCGTGCCTTAGCCTTATCTCGCCTGACCGTGCCTTCCTTTGCTTTAAGCTTTCCTTGCATTGTCGTGCATTGCCTAGCCTTGCGTTTTCGTGCATTAGCCTTGCCTAGCCTCACCGTGCCTTGCCTTGCGTTACCCTTTCCTTGCCTTCCCTTGCATTGCCTAGCCGTGCGTTGTCGTGCCTTAGCCTTGTTTCCCCTTGCCGTGCCGTGCTTTTTGTTACACTTGCATTGCCTGGCTTTGCCTTGCCTTCCTTTCCTTCCGTTACTCTTTCCTTGCCTTGCCGTGCACTGCCTAGCCTTGCGTTGTCGTGCATTAGCCTTGCCTCACCTGACCGTGCCTTCCCTTGCGTTACCCTTTCCTTGCCTTGCGGTGTATTGCCTAGCCTTGCGTTGTCGTGCCTTAGCCTTGTTACCCCTTGCCCTGCCGTTCCTTCCGTTACCCTTGCCTTCCGTTGCTTTCCCTTGCCTTCCTTGCGTTCCGTTACTCTTTGCTTGCTTTCCGTGCATTGCCTAGCCTTGCGTTGTCATGCCTTAGCCTTGCCTCGCCTGACCGTGCTTTCCCATGCGTTACCCTTTCCTTGCCTTGCCGTGCATTGCCTAGCGTGCGTTGTCGTGCCTTAGCCTTGTTTCCCCTTGCCGTGCGGTTCCTTCCGTTACACTTTCGTTTCCTTGCTTTCCCTTGCCTTCCTTACCTTCCGTTACTCTTTGCTTGCCTTCTGTCCATTGCCTAGCCTTGCGTTCTCGTACCTTAGCCTTATCTCGCCTGACCGTGCCTTCCTTTGCTTTAAGCTTTCCTTGCCTTGCCGTGCATTGCCTAGCCCTGCGTTGTCGTGCCTTAGCCTTGTTACCCCTTGCCGTGCCGTTCCTTCCGTTACGCTTGCCTTCCCTTGCTTTCCCTTGCCTTCCTTGCGTTCCGTTACTCTTTGCTTGCTTTCCGTGCATTGCCTAGCCTTGCGTTGTCATGCCTTAGCCTTGCCTCGCCTGACCGTGCTTTCCCATGCGTTACCCTTTCCTTGCCTTGCCGTGCATTGCCTAGCGTGCGTTGTCCTGCCTTAGCCTTGTTTCCCCTTGCCGTGCGGTTCCTTCCGTTACACTTGCCTTTCCTTGCTTTCCCTTGCCTTCCTTACCTTCCGTTACTCTTTGCTTGCCTTCCGTGCATTGCCTAGCCTTGCGTTGTCGTGCCTTAGCCTTGCCTCGCCGGAACGTGCTTTCCCATGCGTTACCCTTTACTTGCCTTGCAGTGCATTGCCTAGCGTGCGTTGTCGTAGCTTAGACTTGTTTCCCCTTGCCGTGCCGTTCCTTACGTTACCCTTGCCTTTCCTTGCTTTTCCTTGACTTGCTTACCTTCCGTTACTCTTTCCTTGCCTTCCCTGCATTGCCTAGCCTTGCGTTGTCGTGCCTTAGCCTTATCTCGCCTGACCGTGCCTTCCTTTACTTTAAGCTTTCCTTGAATTGTCGTGCATTGCCTAGCTTTGCGTTTTCGTGCATTAGCCTTCCCTAGCCTCACCGTGCCTTTCCTTGCGTTACTCTTTCCTTGCCTTGCCGTGCATTGCCTAGCCGTGCGTTGTCGTGCCTTAGCCTTGTTTCCCCTTGCGTGCAATTCGTTCCGTTACCCTTGCCTTCCGTTGAATTCCCTTGCCTTCCTTGCGTTCCGTTACTCTTTGCTTGCTTTCCGGGCATTGCGTAGCCTTGCGTTGTCGTGCCTTAGCCTTATCTCGCCTGACCGTGCCTTCCTTTGCTTTAAGCTTTCCTTGCATTGTCGTGCATTGCCTAGCCTTGCGTTTTCGTGCATTAGCCTTGCCTAGCCTCACCGTGCCTTGCCTTGCGTTACCCTTTCCTTGCCTTCCCTTCATTGCCTAGCCGTGCGTTGTCGTGCCTTAGCCTTGTTTCCCCTTGCCGTGCCGTGCCTTTTGTTACACTTGCCTTGCCTGGCTTTGCCTTGCCTTCCTTACCTTCCGTTACTCTTTGCTTGCCTTCCGTCCATTGCCTAGCCTTGCGTTGTCGTGCCTTAACCTTATCTCGCCTGACCGTACCTTCCTTTGCTTTAAGCTTTCCTTGCCTTGCCGTGCATTGCCTAGCCCTGCGTTGTCGTGCCTTAGCCTTGTTACCCCTTGCCGTGCCGTTCCTTCCGTTACGCTTGCCTTCCCTTGCTTTCCCTTGCCTTGCTTACCTTCCGTTACTCTTTGCTTGCCTTCCCTGCATTGCCTAGCCTTGCGTTGTCGTGCCTTAACCTTATCTCGCCTGACCGTGCCTTCCTTTGCTTTAAGCTTTCCTTGCCTTCCGTGCATTGCCTAGCCTTGCGTTGTCGTGCCTTAGCCTTGCCTCGCCGGAACGTGCTTTCCCATGCGTTACCCTTTACTTGCCTTGCCGTGCATTGCCTAGCGTGCGTTGTCGTGCCTTAGACTTGTTTCCCCTTGCCGTGCCGTTCCTTACGTTACCCTTGCCTTTCCTTGCTTTTCCTTGCCTTGCTTACCTTCCGTTACTCTTTGCTTGCCTTCCCTGCATTGCCTAGCCTTGCGTTGTCGTGCCTTAGCCTTATCTCGCCTGACCGTGCCTTCCTTTACTTTAAGCTTTCCTTGCATTGTCGTGCATTGCCTAGCCTTGCGTTGTCGTGCCTTAGCCTTGCCTCGCCTGACCGTGCTTTCGCATGCGTTACCCTTTCCTTGCCTTGCCGTGCATTGCCTAGCGTGCGTTGTCATGCCTTAGACTTGTTTCCCCTTGCCGTGCCTTTCCTTCCGTTACGCTTGCCTTCCCTTGCTTTCCCTTGCCTTCCTTGCGTTCCGTTACTCTTTGCTTGCTTTCCGTGCATTGCCTAGCCTTGCGTTGTCATGCCTTAGCCTTGCCTCGCCTGACCGTGCTTTCCCATGCGTTACCCTTTCCTTGCCTTGCCGTGCATTGCCTAGCGTGCGTTGTCGTGCCATAGCCTTGTTTCCCCTTGCCGTGCGGTTCCTTCCGTTACACTTGCCTTTCCTTGCTTTTCCTTGCCTTGCTTACCTTCCGTTACTCTTTGCTTGCCTTCCCTGCATTGCCTAGCCTTGCGTTGTCGTGCCTTAGCCTTATCTCGCCTGACCGTGCCTTCCTTTACTTTAAGCTTTCCTTGCATTGTCGTGCATTGCCTAGCCTTGCGTTGTCGTGCCTTAGCCTTGCCTCGCCTGACCGTGCTTTCGCATGCGTTACCCTTTCCTTGCCTTGCCGTGCATTGCCTAGCGTGCGTTGTCATGCCTTAGACTTGTTTCCCCTTGCCGTGCCTTTCCTTCCGTTACGCTTGCCTTCCCTTGCTTTCCCTTGCCTTCCTTGCGTTCCGTTACTCTTTGCTTGCTTTCCGTGCATTGCCTAGCCTTGCGTTGTCATGCCTTAGCCTTGCCTCGCCTGACCGTGCTTTCCCATGCGTTACCCTTTCCTTGCCTTGCCGTGCATTGCCTAGCGTGCGTTGTCGTGCCATAGCCTTGTTTCCCCTTGCCGTGCGGTTCCTTCCGTTACACTTGCCTTTCCTTGCTTTTCCTTGCCTTGCTTACCTTCCGTTACTCTTTGCTGGCCTTCCCTGCAATGCCCAGCCTTGCGTTGTCGTGCCTTAGGCTTATCTCGCCTAACCGTGCGTTCCTTTGCTTTAAGCTTTCCTTGCATTGTCGTGCATTGCCAAGCCTTGCGTTTTCGTGCATTAGCCTTGCCTAAGCTCACCGTGCCTTGCCTTGCGTTACCCTTTCCTTGCCTTCCCTTGCATTGCCTAGCCGTGCGTTGTCGTGCCTTAGCCTTGTTTCCCCTTGCCGTGCCGTGCCTTTTGTTACACTTGCCTTGCCTGGCTTTGCCTTGCCTTCCTTTCCTTCCGTTACTCTTTCCTTGCCTTGCCGTGCACTGCCTAGCCTTGCGTTGTCGTGCATTAGCCTTGCCTCACCTGACCGTGCCTTCCCTTGCGTTACCCTTTCCTTGCCTTGCGGTGTATTGCCTAGCCTTGCGTTGTCGTGCCTTAGCCTTGTTACCCCTTGCCCTGCCGTTCCTTCCGTTACCCTTGCCTTCCGTTGCTTTCCCTTGCCTTCGTTGCGTTCCGTTACTCTTTGCTTGCTTTCCCTGCATTGCCTAGCCTTGCGTTGTCATGCCTTAGCCTTGCCTCGCCTGACCGTGCTGTCCCATGCGTTACCCTTTCCTTGCCTTGCCGTGCATTGCCTAGCGTGCGTTGTCGTGCCTTAGCCTTGTTTCCCCTTGCCGTGCGGTTCCTTCCGTTACACTTTCGTTTCCTTGATTTCCCTTGCCTTCCTTACCTTCCGTTACTCTTTGCTTGCCTTCTGTCCATTGCCTAGCCTTGCGTTCTCGTACCTTAGCCTTATCTCGCCTGACCGTGCCTTCCTTTGCTTTAAGCTTTCCTTGCCTTGCGGTGCATTGCCTAGCGTGCGTTGTCCTGCCTTAGCCTTGTTTCCCCTTGCCGTGCGGTTCCTTCCGTTACACTTGCCTTTCCTTGCTTTCCCTTGCCTTCCTTACATTCCGTTACTCTTTGCTTGCCTTCCGGGCATTGCCTAGCCTTGCGTTGTCGTGCCTTAGCCTTGCCTCGCCGGAACGTGCTTTCCCATGCGTTACCCTTTACTTTCCTTGCAGTGCATTGCCTAGCGTGCGTTGTCGTGCCTTAGACTTGTTTCCCCTTGCCTTGCCGTTCCTTACGTTACCCTTGCCTTTCCTTGCTTTTCCTTGACTTGCTTACATTCCGTTACTCTTTCCTTGCCTTCCCTGCATTGCCTAGCCTTGCGTTGTCGTGCCTTAGCCTTATCTCGCCTGACCGTGCCTTCCTTTGCTTTAAGCTTTCCTTGAATTGTCGTGCATTGCCTAGCTTTGCGTTTTCGTGCATTAGCCTTCCCTAGCCTCACCGTGCCTTTCCTTGCGTTACTCTTTCCTTGCCTTGCCGTGCATTGCCTAGCCGTGCGTTGTCGTGCCTTAGCCTTGTTTCCCCTTGCGTGCAATTCCTTCCGTTACCCTTGCCTTCCGTTGCATTCCCTTGCCTTCCTTGCGTTCCGTTACTCTTTGCTTGCTTTCCGGGCATTGCGTAGCCTTGCGTTGTCGTGCCTTAGCCTTATCTCGCCTGACCGTGCCTTCCTTTGCTTTAAGCTTTCCTTGCATTGTCGTGCATTGCCTAGCCTTGCGTTTTCGTGCATTAGCCTTCCCTAGCCTCACCGTGCCTTTCCTTGCGTTACTCTTTCCTTGCCTTGCCGTGCATTGCCTAGCCGTGCGTTGTCGTGCCTTAGCCTTGTTTCCCCTTGCGTGCAATTCCTTCCGTTACACTTGCCTTTCCTTGCTTTCCCTTGCCTTCCTTACCTTCCGTTACTCTTTGCTTGCTTTCCGTGCATTGCCTAGCCTTGCGTTGTCATGCCTTAGCCTTGCCTCGCCTGACCGTGCTGTCCCATGCGTTACCCTTTCCTTGCCTTGCCGTGCATTGCCTAGCGTGCTTTGTCGTGCCTTAGCCTTGTTTCCCCTTGCCGTGCGGTTCCTTCCGTTACACTTGCCTTTCCTTGCTTTCCCTTGCCTTCCTTACCTTCCGTTACTCTTTGCTTGCCTTCCGTCCATTGCCTAGCCTTGCGTTCTCGTACCTTAGCCTTATCTCGCCTGACCGTGCCTTCCTTTGCTTTAAGCTTTCCTTGCCTTGCCGTGCATTGCCTAGCCCTGCGTTGTCGTGCCTTAGCCTTGTTACCCCTTGCCCTGCCGTTCCTTCCGTTACCCTTGCCTTTCCTTGCTTTTCCTTGCCTTGCTTACATTCCTTTACTCTTTTCTTGCCTTCCCTGCATTGCCTAGCCTTGCGTTGTCGTGCCTTAGCCTTATCTCGCCTGACCGTGCCTTCCTTTGCTTTAAGCTTTCCTTGCATTGTCGTGCATTGCCTAGCCTTGCGTTTTCGTGCATTAGCCTTGCCTAGCCTCACCGTGCCTTGCCTTGCGTTACCCTTTCCTTGCCTTCCCTTGCATTGCCTAGCCGTGCGTTGTCGTGCCTTAGCCTTGTTTCCCCTTGCCGTGCCGTCTTGTTACCCCCTTTTCCTTGCCTTCTTCCTTCCGTTACTCTTTCTTGCCTTCCTGCATGCCTAGTTACCTTCTCCCTGACCGTTCCTTCCGTTGCTTTCCCTTGCCTTCCTTGCGTTCCGTTACTCTTTGCTTGCTTTCCGTGCATTGCCTAGCCTTGCGTTGTCATGCCTTAGCCTTGCCTCGCCTGACCGTGCTTTCCCATGCGTTACCCTTTCCTTGCCTTGCCGTGCATTGCCTAGCGTGCGTTGTCGTGCCTTAGCCTTGTTTCCCCTTGCCGTGCGGTTCCTTCCGTTACACTTTCGTTTCCTTGCTTTCCCTTGCCTTCCTTACCTTCCGTTACTCTTTGCTTGCCTTCTGTCCATTGCCTAGCCTTGCGTTCTCGTACCTTAGCCTTATCTCGCCTGACCGTGCCTTCCTTTGCTTTAAGCTTTCCTTGCCTTGCCGTGCATTGCCTAGCCCTGCGTTGTCGTGCCTTAGCCTTGTTACCCCTTGCCGTGCCGTTCCTTCCGTTACGCTTGCCTTCCCTTGCTTTCCCTTGCCTTCCTTGCGTTCCGTTACTCTTTGCTTGCTTTCCGTGCATTGCCTAGCCTTGCGTTGTCATGCCTTAGCCTTGCCTCGCCTGACCGTGCTTTCCCATGCGTTACCCTTTCCTTGCCTTGCCGTGCATTGCCTAGCGTGCGTTGTCCTGCCTTAGCCTTGTTTCCCCTTGCCGTGCGGTTCCTTCCGTTACACTTGCCTTTCCTTGCTTTCCCTTGCCTTCCTTACCTTCCGTTACTCTTTGCTTGCCTTCCGTGCATTGCCTAGCCTTGCGTTGTCGTGCCTTAGCCTTGCCTCGCCGGAACGTGCTTTCCCATGCGTTACCCTTTACTTGCCTTGCAGTGCATTGCCTAGCGTGCGTTGTCGTGCCTTAGACTTGTTTCCCCTTGCCGTGCCGTTCCTTACGTTACCCTTGCCTTTCCTTGCTTTTCCTTGACTTGCTTACCTTCCGTTACTCTTTCCTTGCCTTCCCTGCATTGCCTAGCCTTGCGTTGTCGTGCCTTAGCCTTATCTCGCCTGACCGTGCCTTCCTTTACTTTAAGCTTTCCTTGAATTGTCGTGCATTGCCTAGCTTTGCGTTTTCGTGCATTAGCCTTCCCTAGCCTCACCGTGCCTTTCCTTGCGTTACTCTTTCCTTGCCTTGCCGTGCATTGCCTAGCCGTGCGTTGTCGTGCCTTAGCCTTGTTTCCCCTTGCGTGCAATTCGTTCCGTTACCCTTGCCTTCCGTTGAATTCCCTTGCCTTCCTTGCGTTCCGTTACTCTTTGCTTGCTTTCCGGGCATTGCGTAGCCTTGCGTTGTCGTGCCTTAGCCTTATCTCGCCTGACCGTGCCTTCCTTTGCTTTAAGCTTTCCTTGCATTGTCGTGCATTGCCTAGCCTTGCGTTTTCGTGCATTAGCCTTGCCTAGCCTCACCGTGCCTTGCCTTGCGTTACCCTTTCCTTGCCTTCCCTTCATTGCCTAGCCGTGCGTTGTCGTGCCTTAGCCTTGTTTCCCCTTGCCGTGCCGTGCCTTTTGTTACACTTGCCTTGCCTGGCTTTGCCTTGCCTTCCTTACCTTCCGTTACTCTTTGCTTGCCTTCCGTCCATTGCCTAGCCTTGCGTTGTCGTGCCTTAACCTTATCTCGCCTGACCGTGCCTTCCTTTGCTTTAAGCTTTCCTTGCCTTGCCGTGCATTGCCTAGCCCTGCGTTGTCGTGCCTTAGCCTTGTTACCCCTTGCCGTGCCGTTCCTTTCGTTACGCTTGCCTTCCCTTGATTTTGCTTGCCTTGCTTACCTTCCGTTACTCTTTGCTTGCCTTCCCTGCATTGCCTAGCCTTGCGTTGTCGTGCCTTAACCTTATCTCGCCTGACCGTGCCTTCCTTTGCTTTAAGCTTTCCTTGCCTTCCGTGCATTGCCTAGCCTTGCGTTGTCGTGCCTTAGCCTTGCCTCGCCGGAACGTGCTTTCCCATGCGTTACCCTTTACTTGCCTTGCCGTGCATTGCCTAGCGTGCGTTGTCGTGCCTTAGACTTGTTTCCCCTTGCCGTGCCGTTCCTTACGTTACCCTTGCCTTTCCTTGCTTTTCCTTGCCTTGCTTACCTTCCGTTACTCTTTGCTTGCCTTCCCTGCATTGCCTAGCCTTGCGTTGTCGTGCCTTAGCCTTATCTCGCCTGACCGTGCCTTCCTTTACTTTAAGCTTTCCTTGCATTGTCGTGCATTGCCTAGCCTTGCGTTGTCGTGCCTTAGCCTTGCCTCGCCTGACCGTGCTTTCGCATGCGTTACCCTTTCCTTGCCTTGCCGTGCATTGCCTAGCGTGCGTTGTCATGCCTTAGACTTGTTTCCCCTTGCCGTGCCTTTCCTTCCGTTACGCTTGCCTTCCCTTGCTTTCCCTTGCCTTCCTTGCGTTCCGTTACTCTTTGCTTGCTTTCCGTGCATTGCCTAGCCTTGCGTTGTCATGCCTTAGCCTTGCCTCGCCTGACCGTGCTTTCCCATGCGTTACCCTTTCCTTGCCTTGCCGTGCATTGCCTAGCGTGCGTTGTCGTGCCATAGCCTTGTTTCCCCTTGCCGTGCGGTTCCTTCCGTTACACTTGCCTTTCCTTGCTTTTCCTTGCCTTGCTTACCTTCCGTTACTCTTTGCTTGCCTTCCCTGCATTGCCTAGCCTTGCGTTGTCGTGCCTTAGCCTTATCTCGCCTGACCGTGCCTTCCTTTACTTTAAGCTTTCCTTGCATTGTCGTGCATTGCCTAGCCTTGCGTTGTCGTGCCTTAGCCTTGCCTCGCCTGACCGTGCTTTCGCATGCGTTACCCTTTCCTTGCCTTGCCGTGCATTGCCTAGCGTGCGTTGTCATGCCTTAGACTTGTTTCCCCTTGCCGTGCCTTTCCTTCCGTTACGCTTGCCTTCCCTTGCTTTCCCTTGCCTTCCTTGCGTTCCGTTACTCTTTGCTTGCTTTCCGTGCATTGCCTAGCCTTGCGTTGTCATGCCTTAGCCTTGCCTCGCCTGACCGTGCTTTCCCATGCGTTACCCTTTCCTTGCCTTGCCGTGCATTGCCTAGCGTGCGTTGTCGTGCCATAGCCTTGTTTCCCCTTGCCGTGCGGTTCCTTCCGTTACACTTGCCTTTCCTTGCTTTTCCTTGCCTTGCTTACCTTCCGTTACTCTTTGCTGGCCTTCCCTGCAATGCCCAGCCTTGCGTTGTCGTGCCTTAGGCTTATCTCGCCTAACCGTGCGTTCCTTTGCTTTAAGCTTTCCTTGCATTGTCGTGCATTGCCAAGCCTTGCGTTTTCGTGCATTAGCCTTGCCTAAGCTCACCGTGCCTTGCCTTGCGTTACCCTTTCCTTGCCTTCCCTTGCATTGCCTAGCCGTGCGTTGTCGTGCCTTAGCCTTGTTTCCCCTTGCCGTGCCGTGCCTTTTGTTACACTTGCCTTGCCTGGCTTTGCCTTGCCTTCCTTTCCTTCCGTTACTCTTTCCTTGCCTTGCCGTGCACTGCCTAGCCTTGCGTTGTCGTGCATTAGCCTTGCCTCACCTGACCGTGCCTTCCCTTGCGTTACCCTTTCCTTGCCTTGCGGTGTATTGCCTAGCCTTGCGTTGTCGTGCCTTAGCCTTGTTACCCCTTGCCCTGCCGTTCCTTCCGTTACCCTTGCCTTCCGTTGCTTTCCCTTGCCTTCGTTGCGTTCCGTTACTCTTTGCTTGCTTTCCCTGCATTGCCTAGCCTTGCGTTGTCATGCCTTAGCCTTGCCTCGCCTGACCGTGCTGTCCCATGCGTTACCCTTTCCTTGCCTTGCCGTGCATTGCCTAGCGTGCGTTGTCGTGCCTTAGCCTTGTTTCCCCTTGCCGTGCGGTTCCTTCCGTTACACTTTCGTTTCCTTGATTTCCCTTGCCTTCCTTACCTTCCGTTACTCTTTGCTTGCCTTCTGTCCATTGCCTAGCCTTGCGTTCTCGTACCTTAGCCTTATCTCGCCTGACCGTGCCTTCCTTTGCTTTAAGCTTTCCTTGCCTTGCGGTGCATTGCCTAGCGTGCGTTGTCCTGCCTTAGCCTTGTTTCCCCTTGCCGTGCGGTTCCTTCCGTTACACTTGCCTTTCCTTGCTTTCCCTTGCCTTCCTTACCTTCCGTTACTCTTTGCTTGCCTTCCGGGCATTGCCTAGCCTTGCGTTGTCGTGCCTTAGCCTTGCCTCGCCGGAACGTGCTTTCCCATGCGTTACCCTTTACTTTCCTTGCAGTGCCTTGCCTAGCGTGCGTTGTCGTGCCTTAGACTTGTTTCCCCTTGCCGTGCCGTTCCTTACGTTACCCTTGCCTTTCCTTGCTTTTCCTTGACTTGCTTACATTCCGTTACTCTTTC
Organism: Macrotis lagotis; assembly: GCF_037893015.1. Taxonomy (NCBI): domain Eukaryota; kingdom Metazoa; phylum Chordata; class Mammalia; order Peramelemorphia; family Peramelidae; genus Macrotis; species Macrotis lagotis. The sequence goes on along the minus strand of NW_027422199.1, from coordinate 225,663 downwards.
CTTGCCTTCCCTGCATTGCCTAGCCTTGCGTTGTCGTGCCTTAGCCTTATCTCGCCTGACCGTGCCTTCCTTTGCTTTAAGCTTTCCTTGAATTGTCGTGCATTGCCTAGCTTTGCGTTTTCGTGCATTAGCCTTCCCTAGCCTCACCGTGCCTTTCCTTGCGTTACTCTTTCCTTGCCTTGCCGTGCATTGCCTAGCCGTGCGTTGTCGTGCCTTAGCCTTGTTTCCCCTTGCGTGCAATTCCTTCCGTTACCCTTGCCTTCCGTTGCATTCCCTTGCCTTCCTTGCGTTCCGTTACTCTTTGCTTGCTTTCCGGGCATTGCGTAGCCTTGCGTTGTCGTGCCTTAGCCTTATCTCGCCTGACCGTGCCTTCCTTTGCTTTAAGCTTTCCTTGCATTGTCGTGCATTGCCTAGCCTTGCGTTTTCGTGCATTAGCCTTCCCTAGCCTCACCGTGCCTTTCCTTGCGTTACTCTTTCCTTGCCTTGCCGTGCATTGCCTAGCCGTGCGTTGTCGTGCCTTAGCCTTGTTTCCCCTTGCGTGCAATTCCTTCCGTTACACTTGCCTTTCCTTGCTTTCCCTTGCCTTCCTTACCTTCCGTTACTCTTTGCTTGCTTTCCGTGCATTGCCTAGCCTTGCGTTGTCATGCCTTAGCCTTGCCTCGCCTGACCGTGCTGTCCCATGCGTTACCCTTTCCTTGCCTTGCCGTGCATTGCCTAGCGTGCTTTGTCGTGCCTTAGCCTTGTTTCCCCTTGCCGTGCGGTTCCTTCCGTTACACTTGCCTTTCCTTGCTTTCCCTTGCCTTCCTTACCTTCCGTTACTCTTTGCTTGCCTTCCGTCCATTGCCTAGCCTTGCGTTCTCGTACCTTAGCCTTATCTCGCCTGACCGTGCCTTCCTTTGCTTTAAGCTTTCCTTGCCTTGCCGTGCATTGACTAGCCCTGCGTTGTCGTGCCTTAGCCTTGTTACCCCTTGCCGTGCCGTTCCTTCCGTTACCCTTGCCTTTCCTTGCTTTTCCTTGCCTTGCTTACATTCCTTTACTCTTTTCTTGCCTTCCCTGCATTGCCTAGCCTTGCGTTGTCGTGCCTTAGCCTTATCTCGCCTGACCGTGCCTTCCTTTGCTTTAAGCTTTCCTTGCATTGTCGTGCATTGCCTAGCCTTGCGTTTTCGTGCATTAGCCTTGCCTAGCCTCACCGTGCCTTGCCTTGCGTTACCCTTTCCTTGCCTTCCCTTGCATTGCCTAGCCGTGCGTTGTCGTGCCTTAGCCTTGTTACCCCTTGCCGTGCCGTTCCTTCCGTTACGCTTGCCTTCCCTTGCTTTCCCTTGCCTTCCTTGCGTTCCGTTACTCTTTGCTTGCTTTCCGTGCATTGCCTAGCCTTGCGTTGTCATGCCTTAGCCTTGCCTCGCCTGACCGTGCTTTCCCATGCGTTACCCTTTCCTTGCCTTGCCGTGCATTGCCTAGCGTGCGTTGTCCTGCCTTAGCCTTGTTTCCCCTTGCCGTGCGGTTCCTTCCGTTACACTTGCCTTTCCTTGCTTTCCCTTGCCTTCCTTACCTTCCGTTACTCTTTGCTTGCCTTCCGTGCATTGCCTAGCCTTGCGTTGTCGTGCCTTAGCCTTGCCTCGCTGGAACGTGCTTTCCAATGCGTTACCCTTTACTTGCCTTGCAGTGCATTGCCTAGCGTGCGTTGTCGTGCCTTAGACTTGTTTCCCCTTGCCGTGCCGTTCCTTACGTTACCCTTGCCTTTCCTTGCTTTTCCTTGACTTGCTTACCTTCCGTTACTCTTTCCTTGCCTTCCCTGCATTGCCTAGCCTTGCGTTGTCGTGCCTTAGCCTTATCTCGCCTGACCGTGCCTTCCTTTACTTTAAGCTTTCCTTGAATTGTCGTGCATTGCCTAGCTTTGCGTTTTCGTGCATTAGCCTTCCCTAGCCTCACCGTGCCTTTCCTTGCGTTACTCTTTCCTTGCCTTGCCGTGCATTGCCTAGCCGTGCGTTGTCGTGCCTTAGCCTTGTTTCCCCTTGCGTGCAATTCGTTCCGTTACCCTTGCCTTCCGTTGCATTCCCTTGCCTTCCTTGCGTTCCGTTACTCTTTGCTTGCTTTCCGGGCATTGCGTAGCCTTGCGTTGTCGTGCCTTAGCCTTATCTCGCCTGACCGTGCCTTCCTTTGCTTTAAGCTTTCCTTGCATTGTCGTGCATTGCCTAGCCTTGCGTTTTCGTGCATTAGCCTTGCCTAGCCTCACCGTGCCTTGCCTTGCGTTACCCTTTCCTTGCCTTCCCTTCATTGCCTAGCCGTGCGTTGTCGTGCCTTAGCCTTGTTTCCCCTTGCCGTGCCGTGCCTTTTGTTACACTTGCCTTGCCTGGCTTTGCCTTGCCTTCCTTACCTTCCGTTACTCTTTGCTTGCCTTCCGTCCATTGCCTAGCCTTGCGTTGTCGTGCCTTAACCTTATCTCGCCTGACCGTGCCTTCCTTTGCTTTAAGCTTTCCTTGCCTTGCCGTGCATTGCCTAGCCCTGCGTTGTCGTGCCTTAGCCTTGTTACCCCTTGCCGTGCCGTTCCTTCCGTTACGCTTGCCTTCCCTTGCTTTCCCTTGCCTTCCTTGCGTTCCGTTACTCTTTGCTTGCTTTCCGTGCATTGCCTAGCCTTGCGTTGTCATGCCTTAGCCTTGCCTCGCCTGACCGTGCTGTCCCATGCGTTACCCTTTCCTTGCCTTGCCGTTCATTGCCTAGCGTGCGTTGTCGTGCCTTAGCCTTTTTTCCCCTTGCCGTGCGGTTCCTTCCGTTACACTTTCGTTTCCTTGCTTTCCCTTGCCTTCCTTACCTTCCGTTACTCTTTGCTTGCCTTCCGTCCATTGCCTAGCCTTGCGTTCTCGTACCTTAGCCTTATCTCGCCTGACCGTGCCTTCCTTTGCTTTAAGCTTTCCTTGCCTTGCCGTGCATTGCCTAGCCCTGCGTTGTCGTGCCTTAGCCTTGTTACCCCTTGCCGTGCCGTTCCTTCCGTTACGCTTGCCTTCCCTTGCTTTCCCTTGCCTTCCTTGCGTTCCGTTACTCTTTGCTTGCTTTCCGTGCATTGCCTAGCCTTGCGTTGTCATGCCTTAGCCTTGCCTCGCCTGACCGTGCTTTCCCATGCGTTACCCTTTCCTTGCCTTGCCGTGCATTGCCTAGCGTGCTTTGTCGTGCCTTAGCCTTGTTTCCCCTTGCCGTGCGGTTCCTTCCGTTACACTTGCCTTTCCTTGCTTTCCCTTGCCTTCCTTACCTTCCGATACTCTTTGCTTGTCTTCCGTGCATTGCCTAGCCTTGCGTTGTCGTGCCTTAGCCTTGCCTCGCCGGAACGTGCTTTCCCATGCGTTACCCTTTACTTGCCTTGCCGTGCATTGCCTAGCGTGCGTTGTCGTGCCTTAGACATGTTTCCCCTTGCCGTGCCGTTCCTTACGTTACCCTTGCCTTTCCTTGCTTTTCCTTGCCTTGCTTACCTTCCGTTACACTTTGCTTGCCTTCCCTGCATTGCCTAGCCTTGCGTTGTCGTGCCTTAGCCTTATCTCGCCTGACCGTGCCTTCCTTTACTTTAAGCTTTCCTTGCATTGTCGTGCATTGCCTACCCTTGCGTTGTCGTGCCTTAGCCTTGCCTCGCCTGACCGTGCTTTCGCATGCGTTACCCTTTCCTTGCCTTGCCGTGCATTGCCTAGCGTGCGTTGTCATGCCTTAGACTTGTTTCCCCTTGCCGTGCCGTTCCTTCCGTTACCCTTGCCTTTCCTTGCTTTTCCTTGCCTTGCTTACATTCCTTTACTCTTTTCTTGCCTTCCCTGCATTGCCTAGCCTTGCGTTGTCGTGCCTTAGCCTTATCTCGCCTGACCGTGCCTTCCTTTGCTTTAAGCTTTCCTTGCATTGTCGTGCATTGCCTAGCCTTGCATTTTCGTGCATTAGCCTTGCCTAGCCTCACCGTGCCTTGCCTTGCGTTACCCTTTCCTTGCCTTCCCTTGCATTGTCTAGCCGTCCGTTGTCGTGCCTTAGCCTTGTTTCCCCTTGCCGTGCCGTGCCTTTTGTTACACTTGCCTTGCCTGGCTTTTACATGCCTTCCTTTCCTTCCGTTACTCTTTCCTTGCCTTGCCGTGCACTGCCTAGCCTTGCGTTGTCGTGCATTAGCCTTGCCTCACCTGACCGTGCCTTCCCTTGCGTTACCCTTTCCTTGCCTTGCGGTGTATTGCCTAGCCTTGCGTTGTCGTGCCTTAGCCTTGTTACCCCTTGCCCTGCCGTTCCTTCCGTTACCCTTGCCTTCCGCTGCTTTCCCTTGCCTTCCTTGCGTTCCGTTACTCTTTGCTTGCTTTCCGGGCATTGCGTAGCCTTGCGTTGTCGTGCCTTAGCCTTATCTCGCCTGACCGTGCCTTCCTTTGCTTTAAGCTTTCCTTGCATTGTCGTGCATTGCCTAGCCTTGCGTTTTCGTGCATTAGCCTTGCCTAGCCTCACCGTGCCTTGCCTTGCGTTACCCTTTCCTTGCCTTCCCTTCATTGCCTAGCCGTGCGTTGTCGTGCCTTAGCCTTGTTTCCCCTTGCCGTGCCGTGCCTTTTGTTACACTTGCCTTGCCTGGCTTTGCCTTGCCTTCCTTACCTTCCGTTACTCTTTGCTTGCCTTCCGTCCATTGCCTAGCCTTGCGTAGTCGTGCCTTAACCTTATCTCGCCTGACCGTGCCTTCCTTTGCTTTAAGCTTTCCTTGCCTTGCCGTGCATTGCCTAGCCCTGCGTTGTCGTGCCTTAGCCTTGTTACCCCTTGCCGTGCCGTTCCTTCCGTTACGCTTGCCTTCCCTTGCTTTCCCTTGCCTTCCTTGCGTTCCGTTACTCTTTGCTTGCTTTCCGTGCATTGCCTAGCCTTGCGTTGTCATGCCTTAGCCTTGCCTCGCCTGACCGTGCTGTCCCATGCGTTACCCTTTCCTTGCCTTGCCGTGCGTTGCCTAGCGTGCTTTGTCGTGCCTTAGCCTTGTTTCCCCTTGCCGTGCGGTTCCTTCCGTTACACTTGCCTTTCCTTGCTTTCCCTTGCCTTCCTTACCTTCCGTTACTCTTTGCTTGCCTTCCGTGCATTGCCTAGCCTTGCGTTGTCGTGCCTTAGCCTTGCCTCGCCGGAACGTGCTTTCCCATGCGTTACCCTTTACTTGCCTTGCCGTGCATTGCCTAGCGTGCGTTGTCGTGCCTTAGACTTGTTTCCCCTTGCCGTGCCGTTCCTTACGTTACCCTTGCCTTTCCTTGCTTTTCCTTGCCTTGCTTACCTTCCGTTACTCTTTGCTTGCCTTCCCTGCATTGCCTAGCCTTGCGTTGTCGTGCCTTAGCCTTATCTCGCCTGACCGTGCCTTCCTTTACTTTAAGCTTTCCTTGCATTGTCGTGCATTGCCTAGCCTTGCGTTGTCGTGCCTTAGCCTTGCCTCGCCTGACCGTGCTTTCGCATGCGTTACCCTTTCCTTGCCTTGCCGTGCATTGCCTAGCGTGCGTTGTCATGCCTTAGACTTGTTTCCCCTTGCCGTGCCGTTCCTTCCGTTACCCTTGCCTTTCCTTGCTTTTCCTTGCCTTGCTTACATTCCTTTACTCTTTGCTTGCCTTCCCTGCATTGCCTAGCCCTGCGTTGTCGTGCCTTAGCCTTATCTCGCCTATCCGTGCCTTCCTTTGCTTTAAGCTTTCCTTGCATTGTCGTGCATTGCCAAGCCTTGCGTTTTCGTGCATTAGCCTTGCCTAAGCTCACCGTGCCTTGCCTTGCGTTACCCTTTCCTTGCCTTCCCTTGCATTGCCTAGCCTTGCGTTCTCATGCCTTAGCCTTGCCTCACCTGACCGTGCCTTCCCTTGCGTTACCCTTTCCTTGCCTTGCGGTGCATTGCCTAGCCCTGCGTTGTCGTGCCTTAGCCTTGTTACCCCTTGCCGTGCAGTTCCTTCCGTTACCCTTGCCTTCCGTTGCATTCCCTTGCCTTCCTTGCGTTCCGTTACTCTTTGCTTGCTTCCCGTGCATTGCGTAGCCTTGCGTTGTCATGCCTTGGCCTTGCCTCGCCGGACCGTGCTTTCCCATGCGTTACCCTTTCCTTGTCTTGCCGTGCATTGCCTAGCGTGCGTTGTCGTGCCTTAGCCTTGTTTCCTCTTGCCGTGCGGTTCCTTCCGTTATACTTGCCTTTCCTTGCTTTCCCTTGCCTTCCTTACCTTCCGTTTCTCTTTGCTTGCCTTCCGTGCATTGCCTAGCCTTGCGTTGTCGTGCCTTAGCCTTGCCCGCCGGAACGTGCTTTCCCATGCGTTACCCTTTACTTGCCTTGCCGTGCATTGCCTAGCGTGCGTTGTCGTGCCTTAGACTTGTTTCCCCTTGCCGTGCCGTTCCTTACGTTACCCTTGCCTTTCCTTGCTTTTCCTTGCCTTGCTTACCTTCCGTTACTCTTTGCTTGCCTTCCCTGCATTGCCTAGCCTTGCGTTGTCGTGCCTTAGGCTTATCTCGCCGGACCGTGCCTTCCTTTGCTTTAAGCTTTCCTTGCATTGTCGTGCATTGCGTAGCTTTGCGTTTTCGTGCATTATCCTTCCCTAGCCTCACCGTGCCTTTCCTTGCGTTACTCTTTCCTTGCCTTGCCGTGCATTGCCTAGCCGTGCGTTGTCGTGCCTTAGCCTTGTTTCCCCATGCGTGCAATTCGTTCCGTTACCCTTGCCTTCCGTTGCATTCCCTTGCCTTCCTTGCGTTCCGTTACTCTTTGCTTGCTTTCCGGGCATTGCGTAGCCTTGCGTTGTCGTGCCTTAGCCTTGCCTCGCCGGAACGTGCTTTCCCATGCGTTACCCTTTACTTGCCTTGCCGTGCATTCCCTAGCGTGCGTTGTCGTGCCTTAGACTTGTTTCCCCTTGCCGTGCCGTTCCTTACGTTACCCTTGCCTTTCCTTGCTTTTCCTTGCCTTGCTTACCTTCCGTTACTCTTTGCTTGCCTTCCCTGCATTGCCTAGCCTTGCGTTGTCGTGCCTTAGCCTTATCTCGCCTGACCGTGCCTTCCTTTGCTTTAAGCATTCCTTGCATTGTCGTGCATTGCCTAGCCTTGCGTTTTCGTGCATTAGCCTTGCCTAGCCTCACCGTGCCTTGCCTTGCGTTACCCTTTCCTTGCCTTCCCTTGCATTGCCTAGCCGTGCGTTGTCGTGCCTTAGCCTTGTTTCCCCTTCCCGTGCCGTGCCTTTTGTTACACTTGCCTTGCCTGGCTTTGCCTTGCCTTCCTTTCCTTCCGTTACTCTTTCCTTGCCTTGCCGTGCACTGCCTAGCCTTGCGTTGTCGTGCATTAGCCTTGCCTCACCTGACCGTGCCTTCCCTTGCGTTACCCTTTCCTTGCCTTGCGGTGTATTGCCTAGCCTTGCGTTGTCGTGCCTTAGCCTTGTTACCCCTTGCCCTGCCGTTCCTTCCGTTACCCTTGCCTTCCGCTGCTTTCCCTTGCCTTCCTTGCGTTCCGTTACTCTTTGCTTGCTTTCCGTGCATTGCCTAGCCTTGCGTTGTCATGCCTTAGCCTTGCCTCGCCTGACCGTGCTTTCCCATGCGTTACCCTTTCCTTGCCTTGCCGTTCATTGCCTAGCGTGCGTTGTCGTGCCTTAGCCTTGTTTCCCCTTGCCGTGCGGTTCCTTCCGTTACACGTTCGTTTCCTTGCTTTCCCTTGCCTTCCTTACCTTCCGTTACTCTTTGCTTGCCTTCCGTCCATTGCCTAGCCTTGCGTTCTCGTACCTTAGCCTTATCTCGCCTGACCGTGCCTTCCTTTGCTTTAAGCTTTCCTTGCCTTGCCGTGCATTGCCTAGCCCTGCGTTGTCGTGCCTTAGCCTTGTTACCCCTTGCCGTGCCGTTTCTTCCGTTACGCTTGCCTTCCCTTGCTTTCCCTTGCCTTCCTTGCGTTCCGTTACTCTTTGCTTGCTTTCCGTGCATTGCCTAGCCTTGCGTTGTCATGCCTTAGCCTTGCCTCGCCTGACCGTGCTTTCCCATGCGTTACCCTTTCCTTGCCTTGCCGTGCATTGCCTAGCGTGCTTTGTCGTGCCTCAGCCTTGTTTCCCCTTGCCGTGCGGTTCCTTCCGTTACACTTGCCTTTCCTTGCTTTCCCTTGCCTTCCTTACCTTCCGATACTCTTTGCTTGCCTTCCGTGCATTGCCTAGCCTTGCGTTGTCGTGCCTTAGCCTTATCTCGCCTGACCGTGCCTTCCTTTACTTTAAGCTTTCCTTGCATTGTCGTGCATTGCCTAGCCTTCCGTTGTCGTGCCTTAGCCTTGCCTGGCCTGACCGTGCTTTCGCATGCGTTACCCTTTCCTTGCCTTGCCGTGCATTGCCTAGCGTGCGTTGTCATGCCTTAGACTTGTTTCCCCTTGCCGTGCCGTTCCTTCGGTTACCCTTGCCTTTCCTTGCTTTTCCTTGCCTTGCTTACATTCCTTTACTCTTTTCTTGCCTTCCCTGCATTGCCTAGCCTTGCGTTGTCGTGCCTTAGCCTTATCTCGCCTGACCGTGCCTTCCTTTGCTTTAAGCTTTCCTTGCATTGTCGTGCATTGCCTAGCCTTGCGTTTTCGTGCATTAGCCTTGCCTAGCCTCACCGTGCCTTGCCTTGCGTTACCCTTTCCTTGCCTTCCCTTGCATTGCCTAGCCGTGCGTTGTCGTGCCTTAGCCTTGTTTCCCCTTGCCGTGCCGTGCCTTTTGTTACACTTGCATTGCCTGGCTTTGCCTTGCCTTCCTTTCCTTCCGTTACTCTTTCCTTGCCTTGCCGTGCACTGCCTAGCCTTGCGTTGTGCATTAGCTTTGCCTCACCTGACCGTGCCTTCCCTTGCGTTACCCTTTCCTTGCCTTGCGGTGTATTGCATAGCCTTGCGTTGTCGTGCCTTAGCCTTGTTACCCCTTGCCCTGCCGTTCCTTCCGTTACCCTTGGATTCCGTTGCTTTCCCTTGCCTTCCTTGCGTTACGTTACTCTTTGTTTGCTTTCCGTGCATTGCCTAGCCTTGCGTTGTCATGCCTTAGCCTTGCCTCGCCTGACCGTGCTTTCCCATGCGTTACCCTTTCCTTGCCTTGCCGTGCATTGCCTAGCGTGCGTTGTCGTGCCTTAGCCTTGTTTCCCCTTGCCGTGCGGTTCCTTCCGTTACACTTTCGTTTCCTTGCTTTCCCTTGCCTTCCTTACCTTCCGTTACTCTTTGCTTGCCTTCTGTCCATTGCCTAGCCTTGCGTTCTCGTACCTTAGCCTTATCTCGCCTGACCGTGCCTTCCTTTGCTTTAAGCTTTCCTTGCCTTGCCGTGCATTGCCTAGCCCTGCGTTGTCGTGCCTTAGCCTTGTTACCCCTTGCCGTGCCGTTCCTTCCGTTACGCTTGCCTTCCCTTGCTTTCCCTTGCCTTCCTTGCGTTCCGTTACTCTTTGCTTGCTTTCCGTGCATTGCCTAGCCTTGCGTTGTCATGCCTTAGCCTTGCCTCGCCTGACCGTGCTTTCCCATGCGTTACCCTTTCTTTGCCTTGCCGTGCATTGCCTAGCGTGCGTTGTCCTGCCTTAGCCTTGTTTCCCCTTGCCGTGCGGTTCCTTCCGTTACACTTGCCTTTCCTTGCTTTCCCTTGCCTTCCTTACCTTCCCTTACTCTTTGCTTGCCTTCCGTGCATTGCCTAGCCTTGCGTTGTCGTGCCTTAGCCTTGCCTCGCCGGAACGTGCTTTCCCATGCGTTACCCTTTACTTGCCTTGCAGTGCATTGCCTAGCGTGCGTTGTCGTGCCTTAGACTTGTTTCCCCTTGCCGTGCCGTTCCTTACGTTACCCTTGCCTTTCCTTGCTTTTCCTTGACTTGCTTACCTTCCGTTACTCTTTCCTTGCCTTCCCTGCATTGCCTAGCCTTGCGTTGTCGTGCCTTAGCCTTATCTCGCCTGACCGTGCCTTCCTTTGCTTTAAGCTTTCCTTGAATTGTCGTGCATTGCCTAGCTTTGCGTTTTCGTGCATTAGCCTTCCCTAGCCTCACCGTGCCTTTCCTTGCGTTACTCTTTCCTTGCCTTGCCGTGCATTGCCTAGCCGTGCGTTGTCGTGCCTTAGCCTTGTTTCCCCTTGCGTGCAATTCCTTCCGTTACCCTTGCCTTCCGTTGCATTCCCTTGCCTTCCTTGCGTTCCGTTACTCTTTGCTTGCTTTCCGGGCATTACGTAGCCTTGCGTTGTCGTGCCTTAGCCTTATCTCGCCTGACCGTGCATTCCTTTGCTTTAAGCTTTCCTTGCATTGTCGTGCATTGCCTAGCCTTGCGTTTTCGTGCATTAGCCTTCCCTAGCCTCACCGTGCCTTTCCTTGCGTTACTCTTTCCTTGCCTTGCCGTGCATTGCCTAGCCTTGCGTTGTCGTGCCTTAGCCTTATCTCGCCTGACCGTGCCTTCCTTTGCTTTAAGCTTTCCTTGAATTGTCGTGCATTGCCTAGCTTTGCGTTTTCGTGCATTAGCCTTCCCTAGCCTCACCGTGCCTTTCCTTGCGTTACTCTTTCCTTGCCTTGCCGTGCATTGCCTAGCCGTGCGTTGTCGTGCCTTAGCCTTGTTTCCCCTTGCGTGCAATTCCTTCCGTTACACTTGCCTTTCCTTGCTTTCCCTTGCCTTCCTTACCTTCCGTTACTCTTTGCTTGCTTTCCGTGCATTGCCTAGCCTTGCGTTGTCATGCCTTAGCCTTGCCTCGCCTGACCGTGCTGTCCCATGCGTTACCCTTTCCTTGCCTTGCCGTGCATTGCCTAGCGTGCTTTGTAGTGCCTTAGCCTTGTTTCCCCTTGCCGTGCGGTTCCTTCCGTTACACTTGCCTTTCCTTGCTTTCCTTTGCCTTCCTTACCTTCCGTTACTCTTTGCTTGCCTTCCGTGCATTGCCTAGCCTTGCGTTGTCGTGCCTTAGCCTTGCCTCGGCTGACCGTGCTTTCGCATGCGTTACCCTTTCCTTGCCTTGCCGTGCATTGCCTAGCGTGCGTTGTCATGCCTTAGACTTGTTTCCCCTTGCCGTGCCGTTCCTTCCGTTACCCTTGCCTTTCCTTGCTTTTCCTTGCCTTGCTTACATTCCTTTACTCTTTGCTTGCCTTCCCTGCATTGCCTAGCCCTGCGTTGTCGTGCCTTAGCCTTATCTCGCCTATCCGTGCCTTCCTTTGCTTTAAGCTTTCCTTGCATTGTCGTGCATTGCCAAGCCTTGCGTTTTCGTGCATTAGCCTTGCCTAAGTTCACCGGGCCTTGCCTTGCGTTACCCTTTCCTTCCCTTCCCTTGCATTGCCTAGCCGTGCGTTGTCGTGCCTTAGCCTTGTTTCCCCTTGCCGTGCCGTGCCTTTTGTTACACTTGCATTGCCTGGCTTTGCCTTGCCTTCCTTTCCTTCCGTTGCTCTTTCCTTGCCTTGCCGTGCACTGCCTAGCCTTGCGTTCTCATGCCTTAGCCTTGCCTCACCTGACCGTGCTTTCCCTTGCGTTACCCTTTCCTTGCCTTGCGGTGCATTGCCTAGCCCTGCGTTGTCGTGCCTTAGCCTTGTTACCCCTTGCCGTGCAGTTCCTTCCGTTACCCTTGCCTTCCGTTGCATTCCCTTGCCTTCCTTGCGTTCCGTTACTCTTTGCTTGCTTCCCGTGCATTGCGTAGCCTTGCGTTGTCATGCCTTAGACTTGCCTCGCCTGACCGTGCTTTCCCATGCGTTACCCTTTCCTTGCCTTGCCGTGCATTGCCTAGCGTGCGTAGTCGTGCCTTAGCCTTGTTTCCTCTTGCCGTGCGGTTCCTTCCGTTACACTTGCCTTTCCTTGCTTTCCCTTGCCTTCCTTACCTTCCGTTTCTCTTTGCTTGCCTTCCGTGCATTGCCTAGCCTTGCGTTGTCGTGCCTTAGCCTTGCCTCGCCGGAACGTGCTTTCCCATGCGTTACCCTTTACTTGCCTTGCCGTGCATTGCCTAGCGTGCGTTGTCGTGCCTTAGAATTGTTTCCCCTTGCCGTGCCGTTCCTTACGTTACCCTTGCCTTTCCTTGCTTTTCCTTGCCTTGCTTACCTTCCGTTACTCTTTGCTTGCCTTCCCTGCATTGCCTAGCCTTGCGTTGTCGTGCCTTAGGCTTATCTCGCCGGACCGTGCCTTCCTTTGCTTTAAGCTTTCCTTGCATTGTCGTGCATTGCCTAGCCTTGCGTTGTCGTGCCTTAGCCTTGTTTCCCCTTGCCGTGGCGTGCCTTTTGTTACACTTGCCTTGCCTGGCTTTGCCTTGCCTTCCTTTCCTTCCGTTACTCTTTTCTTGCCTTGCCGTGCATTGCCTAAACTTGCGTTGTCGTGCCTTATCGTTGCCTCACCTGACCGTGCCTTCCCTTGCGTTACCCTTTCCTTGCCTTGCCGTGCATTGCCTAGCCCTGCGATGTCGTGCCTTAGCCTTGTTACCCCTTGCCGTGCAATTCCTTCCGTTACCCTTGCCTTCCTTTGCTTTCCCTTGCCTTCCTTGCGTTCCGTTACTCTTTGCTTGCTTTCCGTGCATTGCCTAGCCTTGCGTTCTCGTACCTTAGCCTTATCTCGCCTGACCGTGCCTTCCTTTTCTTTAAGCTTTCCTTGCCTTGCCGTGCATTGCCTAGCCTTGCGTTGTCATGCCTTAGCCTTGCCTCGCCTGACCGTGCTGTCCCATGCGTTACCCTTTCCTTGCCTTGCCGTGCATTGCCTAGCGTGCTTTGTCGTGCCTTAGCCTTGTTTCCCCTTGCCGTGCGGTTCCTTCCGTTACACTTGCCTTTCCTTGCTTTCCCTTGCCTTCCTTACCTTCCGTTACTCTTTGCTTGCCTTCCGTGCATTGCCTAGCCTTGCGTTGTCGTGCCTTAGCCTTGCCTCGCCGGAACGTGCTTTCCCATGCGTTACCCTTTACTTGCCTTGCCGTGCATTGCCTAGCGTGCGTTGTCGTGCCTTAGACTTGTTTCCCCTTGCCGTGCAGTTCCTTACGTTACCCTTGCTTTTCCTTGCTTTTCCTTGCCTTGCTTACCTTCCGTTACTCTTTGCTTGCCTTCCCTGCATTGCCTAGCCTTGCGTTGTCGTGCCTTAGCCTTATCTCGCCTATCCGTGCCTTCCTTTGCTTTAAGCTTTCCTTGCATTGTCGTGCATTGCCAAGCCTTGCGTTTTCGTGCATTAGCCTTGCCTAAGCTCACCGGGCCTTGCCTTGCGTTACCCTTTCCTTGCCTTCCCTTGCATTGCCTAGCCGTGCGTTGTCGTGCCTTAGCCTTGTTTCCCCTTGCCGTGCCGTGCCTTTTGTTACACTTGCCTTGCCTGGCTTTGCCTTGCCTTCCTTTCCTTCCGTTGCTCTTTCCTTGCCTTGCCGTGCACTGCCTAGCCTTGCGTTCTCATGCCTTAGCCTTGCCTCACCTGACCGTGCTTTCCCTTGCGTTACCCTTTCCTTGCCTTGCGGTGCATTGCCTAGCCCTGCGTTGTCGTGCCTTAGCCTTGTTACCCCTTGCCGTGCAGTTCCTTCCGTTACCCTTGCCTTCCGTTGCATTCCCTTGCCTTCCTTGCGTTCCGTTACTCTTTGCTTGCTTCCCGTGCATTGCGTAGCCTTGCGTTGTCATGCCTTAGCCTTGCCTCGCCTGACCGTGCTTTCCCATGCGTTACCCTTTCCTTGCCTTGCCGTGCATTGCCTAGCGTGCGTAGTCGTGCCTTAGCCTTGTTTCCTCTTGCCGTGCGGTTCCTTCCGTTACACTTGCCTTTCCTTGCTTTCCCTTGCCTTCCTTACCTTCCGTTTCTCTTTGCTTGCCTTCCGTGCATTGCCTAGCCTTGCGTTGTCGTGCCTTAGCCTTGCCTCGCCGGAACGTGCTTTCCCATGCGTTACCCTTTACTTGCCTTGCCGTGCATTGCCTAGCGTGCGTTGTCGTGCCTTAGAATTGTTTCCCCTTGCCGTGCCGTTCCTTACGTTACCCTTGCCTTTCCTTGCTTTTCCTTGCCTTGCTTACCTTCCGTTACTCTTTGCTTGCCTTCCCTGCATTGCATAGCCTTGCGTTGTCGTGCCTTAGGCTTATCTCGCCGGACCGTGCCTTCCTTTGCTTTAAGCTTTCCTTGCATTGTCGTGCATTGCCTAGCCTTGCGTTGTCGTGCCTTAGCCTTGTTTCCCCTTGCCGTGGCGTGCCTTTTGTTACACTTGCCTTGCCTGGCTTTGCCTTGCCTTCCTTTCCTTCCGTTGCTCTTTCCTTGCCTTGCCGTGCATTGCCTAACCTTGCGCTGTCGTGCCTTATTGTTGCCTCACCTGACCGTGCCTTCCCTTGCGTTACCCTTTCCTTGCATTGCCGTGCATTGCCTAGCCCTGCGATGTCGTGCCTTAGCCTTGTTACCACTTGCCGTGCAATTCCTTCCGTTACCCTTGCCTTCCTTTGCTTTCCCTTGCCTTCCTTGCGTTCCGTTACTCTTTTCTTGCATTCCGTGCATTGCCTAGCCTTGCGTTCTCGTACCTTAGCCTTATCTCGCCTGACCGTGCCTTCCTTTTCTTTAAGCTTTCCTTGCCTTGCCGTGCATTGCCTAGCCTTGCGTTGTCATGCCTTAGCCTTGCCTCGCCTGACCGTGCTTTCCCATGCGTTACCCTTTCCTTGCCTTGCCGTGCATTGCCTAGCGTGCGTTGTCCTGCCTTAGCCTTGTTTCCCCTTGCCGTGCGGTTCCTTCCGTTACACTTGCCTTTCCTTGCTTTCCCTTGCCTTCCTTACCTTCCGTTACTCTTTGCTTGCCTTCCGTGCATTGCCTAGCCTTGGGTTGTCGTGCCTTAGCCTTGCCTCGCCGGAACGTGCTTTCCCATGCGTTACCCTTTACTTGCCTTGCCGTGCATTGCCTAGCGTGCTTTGTCGTGCCTTAGCCTTGTTTCCCCTTGCCGTGCGGTTCCTTCCGTTACACTTGCCTTTCCTTGCTTTCCCTTGCCTTCCTTACCTTCCGATACTCTTTGCTTGCCTTCCGTGCATTGCCTAGCCTTGCGTTGTCGTGCCTTAGCCTTGCCTCGCCGGAACGTGCTTTCCCATGCGTTACCCTCTACTTGCCTTGCCGTGCATTGCCTAGCGTGCGTTGTCGTGCCTTAGACTTGTTTCCCCTTGCCGTGCCGTTCCTTCCGTTACCCTTGCCTTTCCTTGCTTTTCCTTGCCTTGCTTACCTTCCGTTACACTTTGCTTGCCTTCCCTGCATTGCCTAGCCTTGCGTTGTCGTGCCTTAGCCTTATCTCGCCTGACCGTGCCTTCCTTTACTTTAAGCTTTCCTTGCATTGTCGTGCATTGCCTAGCCTTGCGTTGTCGTGCCTTAGCCTTGCCTCGCCTGACCGTGCTTTCGCATGCGTTACCCTTTCCTTGCCTTGCCGTGCATTGCCTAGCGTGCGTTGTCATGCCTTAGACTTGTTTCCCCTTGCCGTGCCGTTCCTTCCGTTACCCTTGCCTTTCCTTGCTTTTCCTTGCCTTGCTTACATTCCTTTACTCTTTTCTTGCCTTCCCTGCATTGCCTAGCCTTGCGTTGTCGTGCCTTAGCCTTATCTCGCCTGACCGTGCCTTCCTTTGCTTTAAGCTTTCCTTGCATTGTCGTGCATTGCCTAGCCTTGCGTTTTCGTGCATTAGCCTTGCCTAGCCTCACCGTGCCTTGCCTTGCGTTACCCTTTCCTTGCCTTCCCTTGCATTGCCTAGCCGTGCGTTGTCGTGCCTTAGCCTTGTTTCCCCTTGCCGTGCTGTGCCTTTTGTTACACTTGCATTGCCTGGCTTTGCCTTGCCTTCCTTTCCTTCCGTTACTCTTTCCTTGCCTTGCCGTGCACTGCCTAGCCTTGCGTTGTCGTGCATTAGCCTTGCCTCACCTGACCGTGCCTTCCCTTGCGTTACCCTTTCCTTGCCTTGCGGTGTATTGCCTAGCCTTGCGTTGTCGTGCCTTAGCCTTGTTACCCCTTGCCCTGCCGTTCCTTCCGTTACCCTTGCCTTCCGTTGCTTTCCCTTGCCTTCCTTGCGTTCCGTTACTCTTTGCTTGCTTTCCGTGCATTGCCTAGTCTTGCGTTGTCATGCCTTAGCCTTGCCTCGCCTGACCGTGCTTTCCCATGCGTTACCCTTTCCTTGCCTTGCCGTGCATTGCCTAGCGTGCGTTGTCGTGCCTTAGCCTTGTTTCCCCTTGCCGTGCGGTTCCTTCCGTTACACTTTCGTTTCCTTGCTTTCCCTTGCCTTCCTTACCTTCCGTTACTCTTTCCTTGCCTTCTGTCCATTGCCTAGCCTTGCGTTCTCGTACCTTAGCCTTATCTCGCCTGACCGTGCCTTCCTTTGCTTTAAGCTTTCCTTGCCTTGCCGTGCATTGCCTAGCCCTGCGTTGTCGTGCCTTAGCCTTGTTACCCCTTGCCGTGCCGTTCCTTCCGTTACGCTTGCCTTCCCTTGCTTTCCCTTGCCTTCCTTGCGTTCCGTTACTCTTTGCTTGCTTTCCGTGCATTGCCTAGCCTTGCGTTGTCATGCCTTAGCCTTGCCTCGCCTGACCGTGCTTTCCCATGCGTTACCCTTTCCTTGCCTTGCCGTGCATTGCCTAGCGTGCGTTGTCCTGCCTTAGCCTTGTTTCCCCTTGCCGTGCGGTTCCTTCCGTTGCACTTGCCTTTGCTTGCTTTCCCTTGCCTTCCTTACCTTCCGTTACTCTTTGCTTGCCTTCCGTGCATTGCCTAGCCTTGCGTTGTCGTGCCTTAGCCTTGCCTCGCCGGAACGTGCTTTCCAATGCGTTACCCTTTACTTGCCTTGCAGTGCATTGCCTAGCGTGCGTTGTCGTGCCTTAGACTTGTTTCCCCTTGCCGTGCCGTTCCTTACGTTACCCTTGCCTTTCCTTGCTTTTCCTTGACTTGCTTACCTTCCGTTACTCTTTCCTTGCCTTCCCTGCATTGCCTAGCCTTGCGTTGTCGTGCCTTAGCCTTATCTCGCCTGACCGTGCCTTCCTTTACTTTAAGCTTTCCTTGCCTTGCCGTGCATTGCCTAGCCCTGCGTTGTCGTGCCTTAGCCTTGTTACCCCTTGCCGTGCTGTTCCTTCCGTTACGCTTGCCTTCCCTTGCTTTCCCTTGCCTTCCTTGCGTTCCGTTACTCTTTGCTTGCTTTCCGTGCATTGCCTAGCCTTGCGTTGTCATGCCTTAGCCTTGCCTCGCCTGACCGTGCTGTCCCATGCGTTACCCTTTCCTTGCCTTGCCGTGCGTTGCCTAGCGTGCTTTGTCGTGCCTTAGCCTTGTTTCCCCTTGCCGTGCGGTTCCTTCCGTTACACTTGCCTTTCCTTGCTTTCCCTTGCCTTCCTTAACTTCCGTTACTCTTTGCTTGCCTTCCGTGCATTGCCTAGCCTTGCGTTGTCGTGCCTTAGCCTTGCCTCGCCGGAACGTGCTTTCCCATGCGTTACCCTTTACTTGCCTTGCCGTGCATTGCCTAGCGTGCGTTGTCGTGCCTTAGACTTGTTTCCCCTTGCCGTGCCGTTCCTTACGTTACCCTTGCCTTTCCTTGCTTTTCCTTGCCTTGCTTACCTTCCGTTACTCTTTGCTTGCCTTCCCTGCATTGCCTAGCCTTGCGTTGTCGTGCCTTAGCCTTATCTCGCCTGACCGTGCCTTCCTTTACTTTAAGCTTTCCTTGCATTGTCGTGCATTGCCTAGCCCTGCGTTGTCGTGCCTTAGCCTTGCCTCGCCTGACCGTGATTTCGCATGCGTTACCCTTTCCTTGCCTTGCCGTGCATTGCCTAGCGTGCGTTGTCATGCCTTAGACTTGTTTCCCCTTGCCGTGCCGTTCCTTCCGTTACCCTTGCCTTTCCTTCCTTTTCCTTGCCTTGCTTACATTCCTTTACTCTTTGCTTGCCTTCCCTGCATTGCCTAGCCCTGCGTTGTCGTGCCTTAGCCTTGTTACCCCTTGCCGTGCCTTTCCTTCCGTTACGCTTGCCTTCCCTTGCTTTCCCTTGCCTTCCTTGCGTTCCGTTACTCTTTGCTTGCTTTCCGTGCATTGCCTAGCCTTGCGTTGTCATGCCTTAGCCTTGCCTCGCCTGACCGTGCTGTCCCATGCGTTACCCTTTCCTTGCCTTGCCGTGCATTGCCTAGCGTGCGTTGTCGTGCCATAGCCTTGTTTCCCCTTGCCGTGCGGTTCCTTCCGTTACACTTGCCTTTCCTTGCTTTTCCTTGCCTTGCTTACCTTCCGTTACTCTTTGCTTGCCTTCCCTGCAATGCCTAGCCTTGCGTTGTCGTGCCTTAGCCTTATCTCGCCTGACCGTGCCTTCCTTTGCTTTAAGCTTTCCTTGCATTGTCGTGCATTGCCAAGCCTTGCGTTTTCGTGCATTAGCCTTGCCTAAGCTCACCGTGCCTTGCCTTGCGTTACCCTTTCCTTGCCTTCCCTTGCATTGCCTAGCCGTGCGTTGTCGTGCCTTAGCCTTGTTTCCCCTTGCCGTGCCGTGCCTTTTGTTACACTTGCCTTGCCTGGCTTTGCCTTGCCTTCCTTTCCTTCCGTTACTCTTTCCTTGCCTTGCCGTGCACTGCCTAGCCTTGCGTTGTCGTGCATTAGCCTTGCCTCACCTGACCGTGCCTTCCCTTGCGTTACCCTTTCCTTGCATTGCGGTGTATTGCCTAGCCTTGCGTTGTCGTGCCTTAGCCTTGTTACCCCTTGCCCTGCCGTTCCTTCCGTTACCCTTGCCTTCCGTTGCTTTCCCTTGCCTTCCTTGCGTTCCGTTACTCTTTGCTTGCTTTCCGTGCATTGCCTAGCCTTGCGTTGTCATGCCTTAGCCTTGCCTCACCTGACCGTGCTTTCCCATGCGTTACCCTTTCCTTGACTTGCCGTGCATTGCCTAGCGTGCGTTGTCGTGCCTTAGCCTTGTTTCCCCTTGCCGTGCGGTTCCTTCCGTTACACTTTCGTTTCCTTGCTTTCCCTTGCCTTCCTTACCTTCCGTTACTCTTTGCTTGCCTTCTGTCCATTGCCTAGCCTTGCGTTCTCGTACCTTAGCCTTATCTCGCCTGACCGTGCCTTCCTTTGCTTTAAGCTTTCCTTGCCTTGCCGTGCATTGCCTAGCGTGCGTTGTCCTGCCTTAGCCTTGTTTCCCCTTGCCGTGCGGTTCCTTCCGTTACACTTGCCTTTCCTTGCTTTCCCTTGCCTTCCTTACCTTCCGTTACTCTTTGCTTGCCTTCCTTGCATTGCCTAGCCTTGCGTTGTCGTGCCTTAGCCTTGCCTCGCCGGAACGTGCTTTCCCATGCGTTACCCTTTACTTGCCTTGCAGTGCATTGCCTAGCGTGCGTTGTCGTGCCTTAGACTTGTTTCCCATTGCCGTGCCGTCCCTTACGTTACCCTTGCCTTTCCTTGCTTTTCCTTGACTTGCTTACCTTCCGTTACTCTTTCCTTGCCTTCCCTGCATTGCCTAGCCTTGCGTTGTCGTGCCTTAGCCTTATCTCGCCTGACCGTGCCTTCCTTTGCTTTAAGCTTTCCTTGAATTGTCGTGCATTGCCTAGCTTTGCGTTTTCGTGCATTAGCCTTCCCTAGCCTCACCGTGCCTTTCCTTGCGTTACTCTTTCCTTGCCTTGCGGTGCATTGCCTAGCCCTGCGTTGTCGTGCCTTAGCCTTGTTTCCCCTTGCGTGCAATTCCTTCCGTTACCCTTGCCTTCCGTTGCATTCACTTGCCTTCCTTGCGTTCCGTTACTCTTTGCTTGCTTTCCGGGCATTGCGTAGCCTTGCGTTGTCGTGCCTTAGCCTTATCTCGCCTGACCGTGCCTTCCTTTGCTTTAAGCTTTCCTTGCATTGTCGTGCATTGCCTAGCCTTGCGTTTTCGTGCATTAGCCTTGCCTAGCCTCACCGTGCCTTGCCTTGCGTTACCCTTTCCTTGCCTTCCCTTCATTGCCTAGCCGTGCGTTGTCGTGCCTTAGCCTTGTTTCCCCTTGCCGTGCCGTGCCTTTTGTTACACTTGCCTTGCCTGGCTTTGCCTTGCCTTCCTTACCTTCTGTTACTCTTTGCTTGCCTTCCGTCCATTGCCTAGCCTTGCGTTGTCGTGCCTTAGCCTTATCTCGCCTGACCGTGCCTTCCTTTGCTTTAAGCTTTCCTTGCCTTGCCGTGCATTGCCTAGCCCTGCGTTGTCGTGCCTTAGCCTTGTTACCCCTTGCCGTGCCGTTCCTTCCGTTACGCTTGCCTTCCCTTGCTTTCCCTTGCCTTCCTTGCGTTCCGTTACTCTTTGCTTGCTTTCCGTGCATTGCCTAGCCTTGCGTTGTCATGCCTTAGCCTTGCCTCGCATGACCGTGCTGTCCCATGCGTTACCCTTTCCTTGCCTTGCCGTGCGTTGCCTAGCGTGCTTTGTCGTGCCTTAGCCTTGTTTCCCCTTGCCGTGCGGTTCCTTCCGTTACACTTGCCTTTCCTTGCTTTCCCTTGCCTTCCTTACCTTCCGTTACTCTTTGCTTGCCTTCCGTGCATTGCCTAGCCTTGCGTTGTCGTGCCTTAGCCTTGCCTCGCCGGAACGTGCTTTCCCATGCGTTACCCTTTACTTGCCTTGCCGTGCATTGCCTGGCGTGCGTTGTCGTGCCTTAGACTTGTTTCCCCTTGCCGTGCCGTTCCTTACGTTACCCTTGCCTTTCCTTGCTTTTCCTTGCCTTGCTTACCTTCCGTTACTCTTTGCTTGCCTTCCCTGCATTGCCTAGCCTTGCGTTGTCGTGCCTTAGCCTTATCTCGCCTGACCGTGCCTTCCTTTACTTTAAGCTTTCCTTGCATTTTCGTGCATTGCCTAGCCTTGCGTTGTCGTGCCTTAGCCTTGCCTAGCCTCACCGTGCCTTGCCTTGCGTTACCCTTTCCTTGCCTTCCCTTGCATTGCCTAGCCGTGCGTTGTCGTGCCTTAGCCTTGTTTCCCCTTCCCGTGCCGTGCCTTTTGTTACACTTGCCTTGCCTGGCTTTGCCTTGCCTTCCTTGCGTTCCGTTAGTCTTTGCTTGCTTTCCGTGCATTGCCTAGCCTTGCGTTGTCATGCCTTAGCCTTGCCTCGCCTGACGGTGCTTTCCCATGCGTTACCCTTTCCTTGCCTTGCCGTTCATTGCCTAGCGTGCGTTGTCGTGCCTTAGCCTTTTTTCCCCTTGCCGTGCGCTTCCTTCCGTTACACTTTCGTTTCCTTGCTTTCCCTTGCCTTCCTTACCTTCCGTTACTCTTTGCTTGCCTTCCGTCCATTGCCTAGCCTTGCGTTCTCGTACCTTAGCCTTATCTCGTCTGACCGTGCCTTCCTTTGCTTTAAGCTTTCCTTGCCTTGCCGTGCATTGCCTAGCCCTGCGTTGTCGTGCCTTAGCCTTGTTACCCCTTGCCGTGCCGTTCCTTCCGTTACGCTTGCCTTCCCTTGCTTTCCCTTGCCTTCCTTGCGTTCCGTTACTCTTTGCTTGCTTTCCGTGCATTGCCTAGCCTTGCGTTGTCATGCCTTAGCCTTGCCTCGCCTGACCGTGCTTTCCCATGCGTTACCCTTTCCTTGCCTTGCCGTGCATTGCCTAGCGTGCTTTGTCGTGCCTTAGCCTTGTTTCCCCTTGCCGTGCGGTTCCTTCCGTTACACTTGCCTTTCCTTGCTTTCCCTTGCCTTCCTTACCTTCCGATACTCTTTGCTTGCCTTCCGTGCATTGCCTAGCCTTGCGTTTCGTGCCTTAGCCTTGCCTCGCCGGAACGTGCTTTCCCATGCGTTACCCTTTACTTGCCTTGCCGTGCATTGCCTAGCGTGCGTTGTCGTGCCTTAGACTTGTTTCCTCTTGCCGTGCCGTTCCTTACGTTACCCTTGCCTTTCCTTGCTTTTCCTTGCCTTGCTTACCTTCCGTTACACTTTTCTTGCCTTCCCTGCATTGCCTAGCCTTGCGTTGTCGTGCCTTAGCCTTATCTCGCCTGACCGTGCCTTCCTTTACTTTAAGCTTTCCTTGCATTGTCGTGCATTGCCTAGCCTTGCGTTGTCGTGCCTTAGCCTTGCCTCGCCTGACCGTGCTTTCGCATGCGTTACCCTTTCCTTGCCTTGCCGTGCATTGCCTAGCGTGCGTTGTCATGCCTTAGACTTGTTTCCCCTTGCCGTGCCGTTCCTTCCGTTACCCTTGCCTTTCCTTGCTTTTCCTTGCCTTGCTTACATTCCTTTACTCTTTTCTTGCCTTCCCTGCATTGCCTAGCCTTGCGTTGTCGTGCCTTAGCCTTATCTCGCCTGACTGTGCCTTCCTTTGATTTAAGCTTTCCTTGCATTGTCGTGCATTGCCTAGCCTTGCATTTTCGTGCATTAGCCTTGCCTAGCCTCACCGTGCCTTGCCTTGCGTTACCCTTTCCTTGCCTTCCCTTGCATTGTCTAGCCGTGCGTTGTCGTGCCTTAGCCTTGTTTCCCCTTGCCGTGCCGTGCCTTTTGTTACACTTGCCTTGCCTGGCTTTGCCTTGCCTTCCTTTCCTTCCGTTACTCTTTCCTTGCCTTGCCGTGCACTGCCTAGCCTTGCGTTGTCGTGCATTAGCCTTGCCTCACCTGACCGTGCCTTCCCTTGCGTTACCCTTTCCTTGCCTTGCGGTGTATTGCCTAGCCTTGCGTTGTCGTGCCTTAGCCTTGTTACCCCTTGCCCTGCCGTTCCTTCCGTTACCCTTGCCTTCCGCTGCTTTCCCTTGCCTTCCTTGCGTTCCGTTACTCTTTGCTTGCTTTCCGGGCATTGCGTAGCCTTGCGTTGTCGTGCCTTAGCCTTATCTCGCCTGACCGTGCCTTCCTTTGCTTTAAGCTTTCCTTGCATTGTCGTGCATTGCCTAGCCTTGCGTTTTCGTGCATTAGCCTTGCCTAGCCTCACCGTGCCTTGCCTTGCGTTACCCTTTCCTTGCCTTCCCTTCATTGCCTAGCCGTGCGTTGTCGTGCCTTAGCCTTGTTTCCCCTTGCCGTGCCGTGCCTTTTGTTACACTTGCCTTGCCTGGCTTTGCCTTGCCTTCCTTACCTTCCATTACTCTTTGCTTGCCTTCCGTGCATTGCCTAGCCTTGCGTTGTCGTGCCTTAGCCTTGCCTCGCCGGAACGTGCTTTCCCATGCGTTACCCTTTACTTGCCTTGCCGTGCATTGCCTAGCGTGCGTTGTCGTGCCTTAGACTTGTTTCCCCTTGCCGTGCCGTTCCTTACGTTACCCTTGCCTTTCCTTGCTTTTCCTTGCCTTGCTTACCTTCCGTTACTCTTTGCTTGCCTTCCCTGCATTGCCTAGCCTTGCGTTGTCGTGCCTTAGCCTTATCTCGCCTGACCGTGCCTTCCTTTACTTTAAGCTTTCCTTGCATTGTCGTGCATTGCCTAGCCTTGCGTTGTCGTGCCTTAGCCTTGCCTCGCCTGACCGTGATTTCGCATGCGTTACCCTTTCCTTGCCTTGCCGTGCATTGCCTAGCGTGCGTTGTCATGCCTTAGACTTGTTTCCCCTTGCCGTGCCGTTCCTTCCGTTACCCTTGCCTTTCCTTCCTTTTCCTTGCCTTGCTTACATTCCTTTACTCTTTGCTTGCCTTCCCTGCATTGCCTAGCCCTGCGTTGTCGTGCCTTAGATTTGTTACCCCTTGCCGTGCCTTTCCTTCCGTTACGCTTGCCTTCCCTTGCTTTCCCTTGCCTTCCTTGCGTTCCGTTACTCTTTGCTTGCTTTCCGTGCATTGCCTAGCCTTGCGTTGTCATGCCTTAGCCTTGCCTCGCCTGACCGTGCTGTCCCATGCGTTACCCTTTCCTTGCCTTGCCGTGCATTGCCTAGCGTGCGTTGTCGTGCCATAGCCTTGTTTCCCCTTGCCGTGCGGTTCCTTCCGTTACACTTGCCTTTCCTTGCTTTTCCTTGCCTTGCTTACCTTCCGTTACTCTTTGCTTGCCTTCCCTGCAATGCCTAGCCTTGCGTTGTCGTGCCTTAGCCTTATCTCGCCTGACCGTGCCTTCCTTTGCTTTAAGCTTTCCTTGCATTGTCGTGCATTGCCAAGCCTTGCGTTTTCGTGCATTAGCCTTGCCTAAGCTCACCGTGCCTTGCCTTGCGTTACCCTTTCCTTGCCTTCCCTTGCATTGCCTAGCCGTGCGTTGTCGTGCCTTAGCCTTGTTTCCCCTTGCCGTGCCGTGCCTTTTTTTACACTTGCCTTGCCTGGCTTTGCCTTGCCTTCCTTTCCTTCCGTTACTCTTTCCTTGCCTTGCCGTGCACTGCCTAGCCTTGCGTTGTCGTGCATTAGCCTTGCCTCACCTGACCGTGCCTTCCCTTGCGTTACCCTTTCCTTGCATTGCGGTGTATTGCCTAGCCTTGCGTTGTCGTGCCTTAGCCTTGTTACCCCTTGCCCTGCCGTTCCTTCCGTTACCCTTGCCTTCCGTTGCTTTCCCTTGCCTTCCTTGCGTTCCGTTACTCTTTGCTTGCTTTCCGTGCATTGCCTAGCCTTGCGTTGTCATGCCTTAGCCTTGCCTCACCTGACCGTGCTTTCCCATGCGTTACCCTTTCCTTGCCTTGCCGTGCATTGCCTAGCGTGCGTTGTCGTGCCTTAGCCTTGTTTCCCCTTGCCGTGCGGTTCCTTCCGTTACACTTTCGTTTCCTTGCTTTCCCTTGCCTTCCTTACCTTCCGTTACTCTTTGCTTGCCTTCTGTCCATTGCCTAGCCTTGCGTTCTCGTACCTTAGCCTTATCTCGCCTGACCG
This sequence comes from Macrotis lagotis, assembly GCF_037893015.1. Lineage (NCBI taxonomy): Eukaryota > Metazoa > Chordata > Mammalia > Peramelemorphia > Peramelidae > Macrotis > Macrotis lagotis. The sequence goes on along the minus strand of NW_027422199.1, from coordinate 201,204 downwards.
TGCCTTCCTTTGCTTTAAGCTTTCCTTGCCTTGCCGTGCATTGCCTAGCGTGCGTTGTCCTGCCTTAGCCTTGTTTCCCCTTGCCGTGCGGTTCCTTCCGTTACACTTGCCTTTCCTTGCTTTCCCTTGCCTTCCTTACCTTCCGTTACTCTTTGCTTGCCTTCCTTGCATTGCCTAGCCTTGCGTTGTCGTGCCTTAGCCTTGCCTCGCCGGAACGTGCTTTCCCATGCGTTACCCTTTACTTGCCTTGCAGTGCATTGCCTAGCGTGCGTTGTCGTGCCTTAGACTTGTTTCCCATTGCCGTGCCGTCCCTTACGTTACCCTTGCCTTTCCTTGCTTTTCCTTGACTTGCTTACCTTCCGTTACTCTTTCCTTGCCTTCCCTGCATTGCCTAGCCTTGCGTTGTCGTGCCTTAGCCTTATCTCGCCTGACCGTGCCTTCCTTTGCTTTAAGCTTTCCTTGAATTGTCGTGCATTGCCTAGCTTTGCGTTTTCGTGCATTAGCCTTCCCTAGCCTCACCGTGCCTTTCCTTGCGTTACTCTTTCCTTGCCTTGCGGTGCATTGCCTAGCCCTGCGTTGTCGTGCCTTAGCCTTGTTTCCCCTTGCGTGCAATTCCTTCCGTTACCCTTGCCTTCCGTTGCATTCACTTGCCTTCCTTGCGTTCCGTTACTCTTTGCTTGCTTTCCGGGCATTGCGTAGCCTTGCGTTGTCGTGCCTTAGCCTTATCTCGCCTGACCGTGACTTCCTTTGCTTTAAGCTTTCCTTGCATTGTCGTGCATTGCCTAGCCTTGCGTTTTCGTGCATTAGCCTTGCCTAGCCTCACCGTGCCTTGCCTTGCGTTACCCTTTCCTTGCCTTCCCTTCATTGCCTAGCCGTGCGTTGTCGTGCCTTAGCCTTGTTTCCCCTTGCCGTGCCGTGCCTTTTGTTACACTTGCCTTGCCTGGCTTTGCCTTGCCTTCCTTACCTTCTGTTACTCTTTGCTTGCCTTCCGTCCATTGCCTAGCCTTGCGTTGTCGTGCCTTAGCCTTATCTCGCCTGACCGTGCCTTCCTTTGCTTTAAGCTTTCCTTGCCTTGCCGTGCATTGCCTAGCCCTGCGTTGTCGTGCCTTAGCCTTGTTACCCCTTGCCGTGCCGTTCCTTCCGTTACGCTTGCCTTCCCTTGCTTTCCCTTGCCTTCCTTGCGTTCCGTTACTCTTTGCTTGCTTTCCGTGCATTGCCTAGCCTTGCGTTGTCATGCCTTAGCCTTGCCTCGCCTGACCGTGCTGTCCCATGCGTTACCCTTTCCTTGCCTTGCCGTGCGTTGCCTAGCGTGCTTTGTCGTGCCTTAGCCTTGTTTCCCCTTGCCGTGCGGTTCCTTCCGTTACACTTGCCTTTCCTTGCTTTCCCTTGCCTTCCTTACCTTCCGTTACTCTTTGCTTGCCTTCCGTGCATTGCCTAGCCTTGCGTTGTCGTGCCTTAGCCTTGCCTCGCCGGAACGTGCTTTCCCATGCGTTACCCTTTACTTGCCTTGCCGTGCATTGCCTGGCGTGCGTTGTCGTGCCTTAGACTTGTTTCCCCTTGCCGTGCCGTTCCTTACGTTACCCTTGCCTTTCCTTGCTTTTCCTTGCCTTGCTTACCTTCCGTTACTCTTTGCTTGCCTTCCCTGCATTGCCTAGCCTTGCGTTGTCGTGCCTTAGCCTTATCTCGCCTGACCGTGCCTTCCTTTACTTTAAGCTTTCCTTGCATTTTCGTGCATTGCCTAGCCTTGCGTTGTCGTGCCTTAGCCTTGCCTCGCCTGACCGTGCTTTCGCATGCGTTACCCTTTCCTTGCCTTGCCGTGCATTGCCTAGCGTGCGTTGTCATGCCTTAGACTTGTTTCCCCTTGCCGTGCCGTTCCTTCCGTTACCCTTGCCTTTCCTTGCTTTTCCTTGCCTTGCTTACCTTCCGTTACTCTTTGCTTGCCTTCCCTGCATTGCCTAGCCTTGCGTTGTCGTGCCTTAGCCTTATCTCGCCTGACCGTGCCTTCCTTTACTTTAAGCTTTCCTTGCATTGTCGTGCATTGCCTAGCCTTGCGTTGTCGTGCCTTAGCCTTGCCTCGCCTGACCGTGCTTTCGCATGCGTTACCCTTTCCTTGCCTTGCCGTGCATGGCCTAGCGTGCGTTGTCATGCCTTAGACTTGTTTCCCCTTGCCGTGCCGTTCCTTCCGTTACCCTTGCCTTTCCTTGCTTTTCCTTGCCTTGCTTACATTCCTTTACTCTTTGCTTGCCTTCCCTGCATTGCCTAGCCCTGCGTTGTCGTGCCTTAGCCTTATCTCGCCTATCCGTGCCTTCCTTTGCTTTAAGCTTTCCTTGCATTGTCGTGCATTGCCAAGCCTTGCGTTTTCGTGCATTAGCCTTGCCTAAGCTCACCGTGCCTTGCCTTGCGTTACCCTTTCCTTGCCTTCCCTTGCATTGCCTAGCCTTGCGTTCTCATGCCTTAGCCTTGCCTCACCTGACGGTGCCTTCCCTCATTGCCTAGCCGTGCGTTGTCGTGCCTTAGCCTTGTTACCCCTTGCCGTGCAGTTCCTTCCGTTACCCTTGCCTTCCGTTGCATTCCCTTCCCTTCCTTGCGTTCCGTTACTCTTTGCTTACTTCCCGTGCATTGCGTAGCCTTGCGTTGTCATGCCTTGGCCTTGCCTCGCCTGACCGTGCTTTCCCATGCGTTACCCTTTCCTTGCCTTGCCGTGCATTGCCTAGCGTGCGTTGTCGTGCCTTAGCCTTGTTTCCTCTTGCCGTGCGGTTCCTTCCGTTATACTTGCCTTTCCTTGCTTTCCCTTGCCTTCCTTACCTTCCGTTTCTCTTTGCTTGCCTTCCGTGCATTGCCTAGCCTTGCGTTGTCGTGCCTTAGCCTTGCCCGCCGGAACGTGCTTTCCCATGCGTTACCCTTTACTTGCCTTGCCGTGCATTGCCTAGCGTGCGTTGTCGTGCCTTAGACTTGTTTCCCCTTGCCGTGCCGTTCCTTACGTTACCCTTGCCTTTCCTTGCTTTTCCTTGCCTTGCTTACCTTCCGTTACTCTTTGCTTGCCTTCCCTGCATTGCCTAGCCTTGCGTTGTCGTGCCTTAGGCTTATCTCGCCGGACCGTGCCTTCCTTTGCTTTAAGCTTTCCTTGCATTGTCGTGCATTGCCTAGCTTTGCGTTTTCGTGCATTAGCCTTCCCTAGCCTCACCGTGCCTTTCCTTGCGTTACTCTTTCCTTGCCTTGCCGTGCATTGCCTAGCCGTGCGTTGTCGTGCCTTAGCCTTGTTTCCCCTTGCGTGCAATTCGTTCCGTTACCCTTGCCTTACGTTCCATTCCCTTGCCTTCCTTGCGTTCCGTTACTCTTTGCTTGCTTTCCGGGCATTGCGTAGCCTTGCGTTGTCGTGCCTTAGCCTTGCCTCGCCGGAACGTGCTTTCCCATGCGTTACCCTTTACTTGCCTTGCCGTGCATTGCCTAGCGTGCGTTGTCGTGCCTTAGACTTGTTTCCCCTTGCCGTGCCGTTCCTTACGTTACCCTTGCCTTTCCTTGCTTTTCCTTGCCTTGCTTACCTTCCGTTACTCTTTGCTTGCCTTCCCTGCATTGCCTAGCCTTGCGTTGTCGTGCCTTAGCCTTATCTCGCCTGACCGTGCCTTCCTTTGCTTTAAGCTTTCCTTGCATTGTCGTGCATTGCCTAGCCTTGCGTTTTCGTGCATTAGCCTTGCCTAGCCTCACCGTGCCTTGCCTTGCGTTACCCTTTCCTTGCCTTCCCTTGCATTGCCTAGCCGTGCGTTGTCGTGCCTTAGCCTTGTTTCCCCTTCCCGTGCAGTGCCTTTTGTTACACTTGCCTTGCCTGGCTTTGCCTTGCCTTCCTTTCCTTCCGTTACTCTTTCCCCTTGCCGTGCACTGCCTAGCCTTGCGTTGTCGTGCATTAGCCTTGCCTCACCTGACCGTGCCTTCCCTTGCATTACCCTTTCCTTGCCTTGCGGTGTATTGCCTAGCCTTGCGTTGTCGTGCCTTAGCCTTGTTACCCCTTGCCCTGCCGTTCCTTCCGTTACCCTTGCCTTCCGCTGCTTTCCCTTGCCTTCCTTGCGTTCCGTTACTCTTTGCTTGCTTTCCGTGCATTGCCTAGCCTTGCGTTGTCATGCCTTAGCCTTGCCTCGCCTGACCGTGCTTTCCCATGCGTTACCCTTTCCTTGCCTTGCCGTTCATTGCCTAGCGTGCGTTGTCGTGCCTTAGCCTTGTTTCCCCTTGCCGTGCGGTTCCTTCCGTTACACTTTCGTTTCCTTGCTTTCCCTTGCCTTCCTTACCTTCCGTTACTCTTTGCTTGCCTTCCGTCCATTGCCTAGCCTTGCGTTCTCGTACCTTAGCCTTATCTCGCCTGACCGTGCCTTCCTTTGCTTTAAGCTTTCCTTGCCTTGCCGTGCATTGCCTAGCCCTGCGTTGTCGTGCCTTAGCCTTGTTACCCCTTGCCGTGCCGTTCCTTCCGTTACGCTTGCCTTCCCTTGCTTTCCCTTGCCTTCCTTGCGTTCCGTTACTCTTTGCTTGCTTTCCGTGCATTGCCTAGCCTTGCGTTGTCATGCCTTAGCCTTGCCTCGCCTGACCGTGCTTTCCCATGCGTTACCCTTTCCTTGCCTTGCCGTGCATTGCCTAGCGTGCTTTGTCGTGCCTCAGCCTTGTTTCCCCTTGCCGTGCGGTTCCTTCCGTTACACTTGCCTTTCCTTGCTTTCCCTTGCCTTCCTTACCTTCCGATACTCTTTGCTTGCCTTCCGTGCATTGCCTAGCCTTGCGTTGTCGTGCCGTAGCCTTGCCTCGCCGGAACGTGCTTTCCCATGCGTTACCCTTTACTTGCCTTGCCGTGCATTGCCTAGCGTGCGTTGTCGTGCCTTAGACTTGTTTCCCCTTGCCGTGCCGTTCCTTACGTTACCCTTGCCTTTCCTTGCTTTTCCTTGCCTTGCTTACCTTCCGTTACACTTTGCTTGCCTTCCCTGCATTGCCTAGCCTTGCGTTGTCGTGCCTTAGCCTTATCTCGCCTGACCGTGCCTTCCTTTACTTTAAGCTTTCCTTGCATTGTCGTGCATTGCCTAGCCTTGCGTTGTCGTGCCTTAGCCTTGCCTCGCCTGACCGTGCTTTCGCATGCGTTACCCTTTCCTTGCCTTGCCGTGCATTGCCTAGCGTGCGTTGTCATGCCTTAGACTTGTTTCCCCTTGCCGTGCCGTTCCTTCGGTTACCCTTGCCTTTCCTTGCTTTTCCTTGCCTTGCTTACATTCCTTTACTCTTTTCTTGCCTTCCCTGCATTGCCTAGCCTTGCGTTGTCGTGCCTTAGCCTTATCTCGCCTGACCGTGCCTTCCTTTGCTTTAAGCTTTCCTTGCATTGTCGTGCATTGCCTAGCCTTGCGTTTTCGTGCATTAGCCTTGCCTAGCCTCACCGTGCCTTGCCTTGCGTTACCCTTTCCTTGCCTTCCCTTGCATTGCCTAGCCGTGCGTTGTCGTGCCTTAGCCTTGTTTCCCCTTGCCGTGCCATGCCTTTTGTTACACTTGCATTGCCTGGCTTTGCCTTGCCTTCCTTTCCTTCCGTTACTCTTTCCTTGCCTTGCCGTGCACTGCCTAGCCTTGCGTTGTCGTGCATTAGCCTTGCCTCACCTGACCGTGCCTTCCCTTGCGTTACCCTTTCCTTGCCTTGCGGTGTATTGCCTAGCCTTGCGTTGTCGTGCCTTAGCCTTGTTACCCCTTGCCCTGCCGTTCCTTCCGTTACCCTTGCCTTCCGTTGCTTTCCCTTGCCTTCCTTGCGTTCCGTTACTCTTTGTTTGCTTTCCGTGCATTGCCTAGCCTTGCGTTGTCATGCCTTAGCCTTGCCTCGCCTGACCGTGCTTTCCCATGCGTTACCCTTTCCTTGCCTTGCCGTGCATTGCCTAGCGTGCGTTGTCGTGCCTTAGCCTTGTTTCCCCTTGCCGTGCGGTTCCTTCCGTTACACTTTCGTTTCCTTGCTTTCCCTTGCCTTCCTTAACTTCCGTTACTCTTTGCTTGCCTTCTGTCCATTGCCTAGCCTTGCGTTCTCGTACCTTAGCCTTATCTCGCCTGACCGTGCCTTCCTTTGCTTTAAGCTTTCCTTGCCTTGCCGTGCATTGCCTAGACCTGCGTTGTCGTGCCTTAGCCTTGTTACCCCTTGCCGTGCCGTTCCTTCCGTTACGCTTGCCTTCCCTTGCTTTCCCTTGCCTTCCTTGCGTTCCGTTACTCTTTGCTTGCTTTCCGTGCATTGCCTAGCCTTGCGTTGTCATGCCTTAGCCTTGCCTCGCCTGACCGTGCTTTCCCATGCGTTACCCTTTCCTTGCCTTGCCGTGCATTGCCTAGCGTGCGTTGTCCTGCCTTAGCCTTGTTTCCCCTTGCCGTGCGGTTCCTTCCGTTACACTTTCCTTTCCTTGCTTTCCCTTGCCTTCCTTACCTTCCGTTACTCTTTGCTTGCCTTCCGTGCATTGCCTAGCCTTGCGTTGTCGTGCCTTAGCCTTGCCTCGCCGGAACGTGCTTTCCCATGCGTTACCCTTTACTTGCCTTGCAGTGCATTGCCTAGCGTGCGTTGTCGTGCCTTAGACTTGTTTCCCCTTGCCGTGCCGTTCCTTACGTTACCCTTGCCTTTCCTTGCTTTTCCTTGACTTGCTTACCTTCCGTTACTCTTTCCTTGCCTTCCTTGCATTGCCTAGCCTTGCGTTGTCGTGCCTTAGCCTTATCTCGCCTGACCGTGCCTTCCTTTACTTTAAGCTTTCCTTGAATTGTCGTGCATTGCCTAGCTTGCGTTTACGTGCATTAGCCTTCCCTAGCCTCACCGTGCCTTTCCTTGCGTTACTCTTTCCTTGCCTTGCCGTGCATTGCCTAGCCGTGCGTTGTCGTGCCTTAGCCTTGTTTCCCCTTGCGTGCAATTCGTTCCGTTACCCTTGCCTTCCGTTGCATTCCCTTGCCTTCCTTGCGTTCCGTTACTCTTTGCTTGCTTTCCGGGCATTGCGTAGCCTTGCGTTGTCGTGCCTTAGCCTTATCTCGCCTGACCGTGCCTTCCTTTGCTTTAAGCTTTCCTTGCATTGTCGTGCATTGCCTAGCCTTGCGTTTTCGTGCATTAGCCTTGCCTAGCCTCACCGTGCCTTGCCTTGCGTTACCCTTTCCTTGCCTTCCCTTCATTGCCTAGCCGTGCGTTGTCGTGCCTTAGCCTTGTTTCCCCTTGCCGTGCCGTGCCTTTTGTTACACTTGCCTTGCCTGGCTTTGCCTTGCCTTCCTTACCTTCCGTTACTCTTTGCTTGCCTTCCGTCCATTGCCTAGCCTTGCGTTGTCGTGCCTTAACCTCATCTCGCCTGACCGTGCCTTCCTTTGCTTTAAGCTTTCCTTGCCTTGCCGTGCATTGCCTAGCCCTGCGTTGTCGTGCCTTAGCCTTGTTACCCCTTGCCCTGCCGTTCCTTCCGTTACCCTTGCCTTCCGCTGCTTTCCCTTGCCTTCCTTGCGTTCCGTTACTCTTTGCTTGCTTTCCGTACATTGCCTAGCCTTGCGTTCTCATGCCTTAGCCTTGCCCCGCCTGACCGTGCTTTCCCATGCGTTACCCTTTCCTTGCCTTGCCGTGCATTGCCTAGCGTGCGTTGTAGTGCCTTAGCCTTGTTTCCCCTTGCCGTGCCGTTCCTTCCGTTACACTTGCCTTTCCTTGCTTTCACTTGCCTTCCTTACCTTCCGTTACTCTTTGCTTGCCTTCCCTGCATTGCCTAGCCTTGCGTTGTCGTGCCTTAGGCTTATCTCGCCGGACCGTGCCTTCCTTTGCTTTAAGCTTTCCTTGCATTGTCGTGCATTGCCTAGCCTTACGTTGTCGTGCCTTAGCCTTGTTTCCCCTTGCCGTGGCGTGCCTTTTGTTACACTTGCCTTGCCTGGCTTTGCCTTGCCTTCCTTTCCTTCCGTTACTCTTTCCTTGCCTTGCCGTGCATTGCCTAACCTTGCGTTGTCGTGCCTTATCGTTGCCTCACCTGACCGTGCCTTCCCTTGCGTTACCCTTTCCTTGCCTTGCCGTGCATTGCCTAGCCCTGCGTTGTCGTGCCTTAGCCTTGTTACCCCTTGCCGTGCAATTCCTTCCGTTACCCTTGCCTTCCTTTGCTTTCCCTTGCCTTCCTTGCGTTCCGTTACTCTTTGCTTGCTTTCCGTGCATTGCCTAGCCTTGCGTTCTCGTACCTTAGCCTTATCTCGCCTGACCGTGCCTTCCTTTGCTTTAAGCTTTCCTTGCCTTGCCGTGCATTGCCTAGCCTTGCGTTGTCATGCCTTAGCCTTGCCTCGCCTGACCGTGCTTTCCCATGCGTTACCCTTTCCTTGCCTTGCCGTGCATTGCCTAGCGTGCGTTGTCCTGCCTTAGCCTTGTTTCCCCTTGCCGTGCGGTTCCTTCCGTTACACTTGCCTTTCTTTGCTTTCCCTTGCCTTCCTTACCTTCCGTTACTCTTTGCTTGCCTTCCGTGCATTGCCTAGCCTTGCGTTGTCGTGCCTTAGCCTTGCCTCGCCGGAACGTGCTTTCCCATGCGTTACCCTTTACTTGCCTTGCAGTGCATTGCCTAGCGTGCGTTGTCGTGCCTTAGACTTGTTTCCCCTTGCCGTGCCGTTCCTTACGTTACCCTTGCCTTTCCTTGCTTTTCCTTGACTTGCTTACCTTCCGTTACTCTTTCCTTGCCTTCCCTGCATTGCCTAGCCTTGCGTTGTCGTGCCTTAGCCTTATCTCGCCTGACCGTGCCTTCCTTTGCTTTAAGCTTTCCTTGCATTGTCGTGCATTGCCTAGCATTGCGTTTTCGTGCATTAGCCTTCCCTAGCCTCACCATGCCTTTCCTTGCGTTACTCTTTCCTTGCCTTGCCGTGCATTGCCTAGCCGTGCGTTGTCGTGCCTTAGCCTTGTTTCCCCTTGCGGTGCCGTGGCTTTGGTTACACTTGCCTTGCCTGGCTTTCCCTTGCCTTCCTTACCTTCCGTTACTCTTTGCTTGCCTTCCGGGCATTGCCTAGCCTTGTGTTGTCGTGCCTTATCCTTGCCTCACCTGACCGTGCCTTCCCTTGCGTTACCCTTTCCTTGCCTTGCCGTGCATTGCCTAGCCCTGCGTTGTCGTGCCTTAGCCTTGTTACCACTTGCGTGCAATTCCTTCCGTTACGCTTGCCTTCCGTTGAATTCCCTTGCCTTCCTTGCGTTCCGTTACTCTTTGCTTGCTTTCCGTGCATTGCGTAGCCTTGCGTTGTCATGCCTTAGCCTTGCCTCGCCTGACTGTGCTTTCCCATGCGTTACCCTTTTCTTGCCCTGCCGTGCATTGCCTAGCGTGCGTTGTCGTGCCTTAGCCTTGTTTTCCCTTGCCGTGCCGTTCCTTCCGTTGCACTTGCCTTTCCTTGCTTTCCCTTGCCTTCCTTATCTTCCGTTACTCTTTGCTTGCCTTCCGTGCATTGCCTAGACTTGCGTTGTCGTGCCTTAGCCTTGCCTCGCCTGCCCGTGCTTTCCCATGCGTTACCCTTTCCTTGCCTTGCCGTACATTGCCTAGCGTGCGTTGTCGTGCCTTAGCCTTGTTTCCTCTTGCCGTGCGGTTCCTTCCGTTACACTTTCCTTTCCTTGCTTTCCCTTGCCTTCCTTACCTTCCGTTACTCTTTGCTTGCCTTCCGTCGATTGCCTAGCCTTGCGTTGTCGTGCCTTAGCCTTATCTCGCCTGACCGTGCCTTCCTTTGCTTTAAGCTTTCCTTGCCTTGCCGTGCATTGCCTAGCCCTGCGTTGTCGTGCCTTAGCCTTGTTACCCCTTGCCGTGCCGTTCCTTCCGTTACGCTTGCCTTCCCTTGCTTTCCCTTGCCTTCCTTGCGTTCCGTTACTCTTTGCTTGCTTTCCGTGCATTGCCTAGCCTTGCGTTGTCATGCCTTAGCCTTGCCTCGCCTGACCGTGCTGTCCCATGCGTTACCCTTTCCTTGCCTTGCCGTGCATTGCCTAGCGTGCGTTGTCGTGCCATAGCCTTGTTTCCCCTTGCCGTGCGGTTCCTTCCGTTACACTTGCCTTTCCTTGCTTTTCCTTGCCTTGCTTACCTTCCGTTACTCTTTGCTTGCCTTCCCTGCAATGCCTAGCCTTGCGTTGTCGTGCCTTAGCCTTATCTCGCCTGACCGTGCCTTCCTTTGCTTTAAGCTTTCCTTGCATTGTCGTGCATTGCCAAGCCTTGCGTTTTCCTGCATTAGCCTTGCCTAAGCTCACCGTGCCTTGCCTTGCGTTACCCTTTCCTTGCCTTCCCTTGCATTGCCTAGCCGTGCGTTGTCGTGCCTTAGCCTTGTTTCCCCTTGCCGTGCCGTGCCTTTTGTTACACTTGCCTTGCCTGGCTTTGCCTTGCCTTCCTTTCCTTCCGTTACTCTTTGCTTGCCTTCCGTCCATTGCCTAGCCTTGCGTTGTCGTGCCTTAGCCTTATCTCGACTGACCGTGCCTTCCTTTGCTTTAAGCTTTCCTTGCCTTGCCGTGCATTGCCTAGCCCTGCGTTGTCGTGCCTTAGCCTTGTTACCCCTTGCCGTGCCATTCCTTCCGTTACGCTTGCCTTCCCTTGCTTTCCCTTGCCTTCCTTGCGTTCCGTTACTCTTTGCTTGCCTTCCGTGCATTGCCTAGCCTTGCGTTGTCGTGCCTTAGCCTTGCCTCGCCGGAACGTGCTTTCCCATGCGATACCCTTTACTTGCCTTGCCGTGCATTGCCTAGCGTGCGTTGTCGTGCCTTAGACTTGTTTCCCCTTGCCGTGCCGTTCCTTACGTTACCCTTGCCCTTCCTTGCTTTTCCTTGCCTTGCTTACCTTCCGTTACTCTTTGCTTGCCTTCCCTGCAATGCCTAGCCTTGCGTTGTCGTGCCTTAGCCTTATCTCGCCTGACCGTGCCTTCCTTTGCTTTAAGCTTTCCTTGCATTGTCGTGCATTGCCTAGCCTTGCGTTTTCGTGCATTAGCCTTGCCTAGCCTCACCGTGCCTTGCCTTGCGTTACCCTTTCCTTGCCTTCCCTTGCATTGCCTAGCCGTGCGTTGTCGTGCCTTAGCCTTGTTTCCCCTTGCCGTGCCGTGCCTTTTGTTACACTTGCCTTGCCTGGCTTTGCCTTGCCTTCCTTTCCTTCCGTTACTCTTTCCTTGCCTTGCCGTGCACTGCCTAGCCTTGCGTTGTCGTGCATTAGCCTTGCCTCACCTGACCGTGCCTTCCCTTGCGTTACCCTTTCCTTGCCTTGCGGTGTATTGCCTAGCATTGCGTTGTCGTGCCTTAGCCTTGTTTCCCCTTGCCGTGCGGTTCCTTCCGTTACACTTTCGTTTCCTTGCTTTCCCTTGCCTTCCTTACCTTCCGTTACTCTTTGCTTGCCTTCCGTCCATTGCCTAGCCTTGCGTTCTCGTACCTTAGCCTTATCTCGCCTGACCGTGCCTTCCTTTGCTTTAAGCTTTCCTTGCCTTGCCGTGCATTGCCTAGCCCTGCGTTGTCGTGCCTTAGCCTTGTTACCCCTTCCCGTGCCGTTCCTTCCGTTACGCTTGCCTTCCCTTGCTTTCCCTTGCCTTCCTTGCGTTCCGTTACTCTTTGCTTGCTTTCCGTGCATTGCCTAGCCTTGCGTTGTCATGCCTTAGCCTTGCCTCGCCTGACCGTGCTTTCCCATGCGTTACCCTTTCCTTGCCTTGCCGTGCATTGCCTAGCGTGCTTTGTCGTGCCTTAGCCTTGTTTCCCCTTGCCGTGCGGTTCCTTCCGTTACACTTGCCTTTCCTTGCTTTCCCTTGCCTTCCTTACCTTCCGATACTCTTTGCTTGCCTTCCGTGCATTGCCTAGCCTTGCGTTGTCGTGCCTTAGCCTTGCCTCGCCGGAACGTGCTTTCCCATGCGTTAGCCTTTACTTGCCTTGCCGTGCATTGCCTAGCGTGCGTTGTCGTGCCTTAGACTTGTTTCCCCTTGCCGTGCCGTTCCTTACGTTACCCTTGCCTTTCCTTGCTTTTCCTTGCCTTGCTTACCTTCCGTTACACTTTGCTTGCCTTCCCTGCATTGCCTAGCCTTGCGTTGTCGTGCCTTAGCCTTATCTCGCCTGACCGTGCCTTCCTTTACTTTAAGCTTTCCTTGCATTGTCGTGCATTGCCTAGCCTTGCGTTGTCGTGCCTTAGCCTTGCCTCGCCTGACCGTGCTTTCGCATGCGTTACCCTTTCCTTGCCTTGCCGTGCATTGCCTAGCGTGCGTTGTCATGCCTTAGACTTGTTTCCTCTTGCCGTGCCGTTCCTTCCGTTACCCTTGCCTTTCCTTGCTTTTCCTTGCCTTGCTTACATTCCTTTACTCTTTTCTTGCCTTCCCTGCATTGCCTAGCCTTGCGTTGTCGTGCCTTAGCCTTATCTCGCCTGACCGTGCCTTCCTTTGCTTTAAGCTTTCCTTGCATTGTCGTGCATTGCCTAGCCTTGCGTTTTCGTGCATTAGCCTTGCCTAGCCTCACCGTGCCTTGCCTTGCGTTACCCTTTCCTTGCCTTCCCTTGCATTGCCTAGCCGTGCGTTGTCGTGCCTTAGCCTTGTTTCCCCTTGCCGTGCCGTGCCTTTTGTTACACTTGCATTGCCTGGCTTTGCCTTGCCTTCCTTTCCTTCCGTTACTCTTTCCTTGCCTTGCCGTGCACTGCCTAGCCTTGCGTTGTCGTGCATTAGCCTTGCCTCACCTGACCGTGCCTTCCCTTGCGTTACCCTTTCCTTGCCTTGCGGTGTATTGCCTAGCCTTGCGTTGTCGTGCCTTAGCCTTGTAACCCCTTGCCGTGCCGTTCCTTCCGTTACGCTTGCCTTCCCTTGCTTTCCCTTGCCTTCCTTGCGTTCCGTTACTCTTTGCTTGCTTTCCGTGCATTGCCTAGTCTTGCGTTGTCATGCCTTAGCCTTGCCTCGCCTGACCGTGCTTTCCCATGCGTTTTCCTTTCCTTGCCTTGCCGTGCATTGCCTAGCGTGCGTTGTCCTGCCTTAGCCTTGTTTCCCCTTGCCGTGCGGTTCCTTCCGTTACACTTGCCTTTCCTTGCTTTCCCTTGCCTTCCTTACCTTCCGTTACTCTTTGCTTGCCTTCCGTGCATTGCCTAGCCTTGCGTTGTCGTGCCTTAGCCTTGCCTCGCCGGAACGTGCTTTCCCATGCGTTACCCTTTACTTGCCTTGCAGTGCATTGCCTAGCGTGCGTTGTCGTGCCTTAGACTTATTTCCCCTTGCCGTGCCGTTCCTTACGTTACCCTTGCCTTTCCTTGCTTTTCCTTGACTTGCTTACCTTCCGTTACTCTTTCCTTGCCTTCCCTGCATTGCCTAGCCTTGCGTTGTCGTGCCTTAGCCTTATCTCGCCTGACCGTGCCTTCCTTTACTTTAAGCTTTCCTTGAATTGTCGTGCATTGCCTAGCTTTGCGTTTTCGTGCATTAGCCTTCCCTAGCCTCACCGTGCCTTTCCTTGCGTTACTCTTTCCTTGCCTTGCCGTGCATTGCCTAGCCGTGCGTTGTCGTGCCTTAGCCTTGTTTCCCCTTGCGTGCAATTCGTTCCGTTACCCTTGCCTTCCGTTGCATTCCCTTGCCTTCCTTGCGTTCCGTTACTCTTTGCTTGCTTTCCGGGCATTGCGTAGCCTTGCGTTGTCGTGCCTTAGCCTTATCTCGCCTGACCGTGCCTTCCTTTGCTTTAAGCTTTCCTTGCATTGTCGTGCATTGCCTAGCCTTGCGTTTTCGTGCATTAGCCTTGCCTAGCCTCACCGTGCCTTGCCTTGCGTTACCCTTTCCTTGCCTTCCCTTCATTGCCTAGCCGTGCGTTGTCGTGCCTTAGCCTTGTTTCCCCTTGCCGTGCCGTGCCTTTTGTTACACTTGCCTTGCCTGGCTTTGCCTTGCCTTCCTTACCTTCCGTTACACTTTGCTTGCCTTCCGTCCATTGCCTAGCCTTGCGTTGTCGTGCCTTAACCTTATCTCGCCTGACCGTGCCTTCCTTTGCTTTAAGCTTTCCTTGCCTTGCCGTGCATTGCCTAGCCCTGCGTTGTCGTGCCTTAGCCTTGTTACCCCTTGCCGTGCCGTTCCTTCCGTTACGCTTGCCTTCCCTTGCTTTCCCTTGCCTTGCTTACCTTCCGTTACTCTTTGCTTGCCTTCCCTGCATTGCCTAGCCTTGCGTTGTCGTGCCTTAACCTTATCTCGCCTGACCGTGCCTTCCTTTGCTTTAAGCTTTCCTTGCCTTCCGTGCATTGCCTAGCCTTGCGTTGTCGTGCCTTAGCCTTGCCTCGCCGGAACGTGCTTTCCCATGCGTTACCCTTTACTTGCCTTGCCGTGCATTGCCTAGCGTGCGTTGTCGTGCCTTAGACTTGTTTCCCCTTGCCGTGCCGTTCCTTACGTTACCCTTGCCTTTCCTTGCTTTTCCTTGCCTTGCTTACCTTCCGTTACTCTTTGCTTGCCTTCCCTGCATTGCCTAGCCTTGCGTTGTCGTGCCTTAGCCTTATCTCGCCTGACCGTGCCTTCCTTTACTTAAAGCTTTCCTTGCATTGTCGTGCATTGCCTAGCCTTGCGTTGTCATGCCTTAGCCTTGCCTCGCCTGACCGTGCTTTCCCATGCGTTACCCTTTCCTTGCCTTGCCGTGCATTGCCTAGCGTGCGTTGTCGTGCCATAGCCTTGTTTCCCCTTGCCTTGCGGTTCCTTCCGTTACACTTGCCTTTCCTTGCTTTTCCTTGCCTTGCTTACCTTCCGTTACTCTTTGCTTGCCTTCCCTGCAATGCCTAGCCTTGCGTTGTCGTGCCTTAGCCTTATCTCGCCTAACCGTGCCTTCCTTTGCTTTAAGCTTTCCTTGCATTGTCGTGCATTGCCAAGCCTTGCGTTTTCGTGCATTAGCCTTGCCTAAGCTCACCGTGCCTTGCCTTGCGTTACCCTTTCCTTGCCTTCCCTTGCATTGCCTAGCCGTGCGTTGTCGTGCCATAGCCTTGTTTCCCCTTGCCGTGCGGTTCCTTCCGTTACACTTTCGTTTCCTTGCTTTCCCTTGCCTTCCTTACCTTCCGTTACTCTTTGCTTGCCTTCTGTCCATTGCCTAGCCTTGCGTTCTCGTACCTTAGCCTTATCTCGCCTGACCGTGCCTTCCTTTGCTTTAAGCTTTCCTTGCCTTGCCGTGCATTGCCTAGCCCTGCGTTGTCGTGCCTTAGCCTTGTTACCCCTTGCCGTGCCGTTCCTTCCGTTACGCTTGCCTTCCCTTGCTTTCCCTTGCCTTCCTTGCGTTCCGTTACTCTTTGCTTGCTTTCCGTGCATTGCCTAGCCTTGCGTTGTCATGCCTTAGCCTTGCCTCGCCTGACCGTGCTTTCCCATGCGTTACCCTTTCCTTGCCTTGCCGTGCATTGCCTAGCCCTGCGTTGTCGTGCCTTAGCCTTGTTACCCCTTGCCGTGCCGTTCCTTCCGTTACGCTTGCCTTCCCTTGCTTTCCCTTGCCTTCCTTGCGTTCCGTTACTCTTTGCTTGCTTTCCGTGCATTGCCTAGCCTTGCGTTGTCATGCCTTAGCCTTGCCTCGCCTGACCGTGCTTTCCCATGCGTTACCCTTTCCTTGCCTTGCCGTGCATTGCCTAGCGTGCGTTGTCGTGCCTTAGCCTTGTTTCCCCTTGCCGTGCGGTTCCTTCCGTTACTCTTTCGTTTCCTTGCTTTCCCTTGCCTTCCTTACCTTCCGTTACTCTTTGCTTGCCTTCGTTGTCTCTTTGCTTGCTGTCCATTGCCTAGCCTTGCGTTCTCGTACCTTAGCCTTATCACGCCTGACCGTGCCTTCCTTTGCTTTAAGCTTTCCTTGCCTTGCCGTGCATTGCCTAGCGTGCGTTGTCCTGCCTTAGGCTTGTTTCCCCTTGCCGTGCGGTTCCTTCCGTTACACTTGCCTTTCCTTGCTTTCCCTTGCCTTCCTTACCTTCCGTTACTCTTTGCTTGCCTTCCGTGCATTGCCTAGCCTTGCGTTGTCGTGCCTTAGCCTTGCCTCGCCGGAACGTGCTTTCCCATGCGTTACCCTTTTCTTGCCTTGCAGTGCATTGCCTAGCGTGCGTTGTCGTGCCTTAGACTTGTTTCCCCTTGCCGTGCCGTTCCTTACGTTACCCTTGCCTTTCCTTGCTTTTCCTTGACTTGCTTACCTTCCGTTACTCTTTCCTTGCCTTCCCTGCATTGCCTAGCCTTGCGTTGTCGTGCCTTAGCCTTATCTCGCCTGACCGTGCCTTCCTTTGCTTTAAGATTTCCTTGAATTGTCGTGCATTGCCTAGCTTTGCGTTTTCGTGCATTAGCCTTCCCTAGCCTCACCGTGCCTTTCCTTGCGTTACTCTTTCCTTGCCTTGCCGTGCATTGCCTAGCCGTGCGTTGTCGTGCCTTAGCCTTGTTTCC
Organism: Macrotis lagotis; assembly: GCF_037893015.1. NCBI lineage: Eukaryota > Metazoa > Chordata > Mammalia > Peramelemorphia > Peramelidae > Macrotis > Macrotis lagotis. The sequence goes on along the minus strand of NW_027422199.1, from coordinate 184,920 downwards.
CCTTGCGTGCAATTCGTTCCGTTACCCTTGCCTTCCGTTGCATTCCCTTGCCTTCCTTGCGTTCCGTTACTCTTTGCTTGCTTTCCGGGCATTGCGTAGCCTTGCGTTGTCGTGCCTTAGCCTTATCTCGCCTGACCGTGCCTTCCTTTGCTTTAAGCTTTCCTTGCATTGTCGTGCATTGCCTAGCCTTGCGTTTTCGTGCATTAGCCTTGCCTAGCCTCACCGTGCCTTGCCTTGCGTTACCCTTTCCTTGCCTTCCCTTCATTGCCTAGCCGTGCGTTGTCGTGCCTTAGCCTTGTATCCCCTTGCCGTGCCGTGCCTTTTGTTACACTTGCCTTGCCTGGCTTTGCCTTGCCTTCCTTACCTTCCGTTACTCTTTGCTTGCCTTCCGTCCATTGCCTAGCCTTGCGTTGTCGTGCCTTAACCTTATCTCGCCTGACCGTGCCTTCCTTTGCTTTAAGCTTTCCTTGCCTTGCCGTGCATTGCCTAGCCCTGCGTTGTCGTGCCTTAGCCTTGTTACCCCTTGCCCTGCCGTTCCTTCCGTTACCCTTGCCTTCCGCTGCTTTCCCTTGCCTTCCTTGCGTTCCGTTACTCTTTGCTTGCTTTCCGTACATTGCCTAGCCTTGCGTTGTCGTGCCTTAGCCTTGCCTCGCCTGACCGTGCTTTCCCATGCGTTACCCTTTCCTTGCCTTGCCGTGCATTGCCTAGCGTGCGTTGTCGTGCCTTAGCCTTGTTTCCCCTTGCCGTGCGGTTCCTTCCGTTACACTTGCCTTTCCTTGCTTTCCCTTGCCTTCCTTACCTTCCGTTACTCTTTGCTTGCCTTCCGTGCATTGCCTAGCCTTGCGTTGTCGTGCCTTAGCCTTGCCTCGCCGGAACGTGCTTTCCCATGCGTTACCCTTTACTTGCCTTGCAGTGCATTGCCTAGCGTGCGTTGTCGTGCCTTAGACTTATTTCCCCTTGCCGTGCCGTTCCTTACGTTACCCTTGCCTTTCCTTGCTTTTCCTTGACTTGCTTACCTTCCGTTACTCTTTCCTTGCCTTCCCTGCATTGCCTAGCCTTGCGTTGTCGTGCCTTAGCCTTATCTCGCCTGACCGTGCCTTCCTTTACTTTAAGCTTTCCTTGAATTGTCGTGCATTGCCTAGCTTTGCGTTTTCGTGCATTAGCCTTCCCTAGCCTCACCGTGCCTTTCCTTGCGTTACTCTTTCCTTGCCTTGCCGTGCATTGCCTAGCCGTGCGTTGTCGTGCCTTAGCCTTGTTTCCCCTTGCGTGCAATTCGTTCCGTTACCCTTGCCTTCCGTTGCATTCCCTTGCCTTCCTTGCGTTCCGTTACTCTTTGCTTGCTTTCCGGGCATTGCGTAGCCTTGCGTTGTCGTGCCTTAGCCTTATCTCGCCTGACCGTGCCTTCCTTTGCTTTAAGCTTTCCTTGCATTGTCGTGCATTGCCTAGCCTTGCGTTTTCGTGCATTAGCCTTGCCTAGCCTCACCGTGCCTTGCCTTGCGTTACCCTTTCCTTGCCTTCCCTTCAATGCCTAGCCGTGCGTTGTCGTGCCTTAGCCTTGTTTCCCCTTGCCGTGCTGTGCCTTTTGTTACACTTGCCTTGCCTGGCTTTGCCTTGCCTTCCTTACCTTCCGTTACACTTTGCTTGCCTTCCGTCCATTGCCTAGCCTTGCGTTGTCGTGCCTTAACCTTATCTCGCCTGACCGTGCCTTCCTTTGCTTTAAGCTTTCCTTGACTTGCAGTGCATTGCCTAGCCCTGCGTTGTCGTGCCTTAGCCTTGTTACCCCTTGCCGTGCCGTTCCTTCCGTTACGCTTGCCTTACCTTGCTTTCCCTTGCCTTGCTTACCTTCCGTTACTCTTTGCTTGCCTTCCCTGCATTGCCTAGCCTTGCGTTGTCGTGCCTTAACCTTATCTCGCCTGACCGTGCCTTCCTTTGCTTTAAGCTTTCCTTGCCTTCCGTGCATTGCCTAGCCTTGCGTTGTCGTGCCTTAGCCTTGCCTCGCCGGAACGTGCTTTCCCATGCGTTACCCTTTACTTGCCTTGCCGTGCATTGCCTAGCGTGCGTTGTCGTGCCTTAGACTTGTTTCCCCTTGCCGTGCCGTTCCTTACGTTACCCTTGCCTTTCCTTGCTTTTCCTTGCCTTGCTTACCTTCCGTTACTCTTTGCTTGCCTTCCCTGCATTGCCTAGCCTTGCGTTGTCGTGCCTTAGCCTTATCTCGCCTGACCGTGCCTTCCTTTACTTAAAGCTTTCCTTGCATTGTCGTGCATTGCCTAGCCTTGCGTTGTCATGCCTTAGCCTTGCCTCGCCTGACCGTGCTTTCCCATGCGTTACCCTTTCCTTGCCTTGCCGTGCATTGCCTAGCGTGCGTTGTCGTGCCATAGCCTTGTTTCCCCTTGCCTTGCGGTTCCTTCCGTTACACTTGCCTTTCCTTGCTTTTCCTTGCCTTGCTTACCTTCCGTTACTCTTTGCTTGCCTTCCCTGCAATGCCTAGCCTTGCGTTGTCGTGCCTTAGCCTTATCTCGCCTAACCGTGCCTTCCTTTGCTTTAAGCTTTCCTTGCATTGTCGTGCATTGCCAAGCCTTGCGTTTTCGTGCATTAGCCTTGCCTAAGCTCACCGTGCCTTGCCTTGCGTTACCCTTTCCTTGCCTTCCCTTGCATTGCCTAGCCGTGCGTTGTCGTGCCATAGCCTTGTTTCCCCTTGCCGTGCGGTTCCTTCCGTTACACTTTCGTTTCCTTGCTTTCCCTTGCCTTCCTTACCTTCCGTTACTCTTTGCTTGCCTTCTGTCCATTGCCTAGCCTTGCGTTCTCGTACCTTAGCCTTATCTCGCCTGACCGTGCCTTCCTTTGCTTTAAGCTTTCCTTGCCTTGCCGTGCATTGCCTAGCCCTGCGTTGTCGTGCCTTAGCCTTGTTACCCCTTGCCGTGCCGTTCCTTCCGTTACACTTGCCTTCCCTTGCTTTCCCTTGCCTTCCTTGCGTTCCGTTACTCTTTGCTTGCTTTCCGTGCATTGCCTAGCCTTGCGTTGTCATGCCTTAGCCTTGCCTCGCCTGACCGTGCTTTCCCATGCGTTACCCTTTCCTTGCCTTGCCGTGCATTGCCTAGCCCTGCGTTGTCGTGCCTTAGCCTTGTTACCCCTTGCCGTGCCGTTCCTTCCGTTACGCTTGCCTTCCCTTGCTTTCCCTTGCCTTCCTTGCGTTCCGTTACTCTTTGCTTGCTTTCCGTGCATTGCCTAGCCTTGCGTTGTCATGCCTTAGCCTTGCCTCGCCTGACCGTGCTTTCCCATGCGTTACCCTTTCCTTGCCTTGCCGTGCATTGCCTAGCGTGCGTTGTCGTGCCTTAGCCTTGTTTCCCCTTGCCGTGCGGTTCCTTCCGTTACTCTTTCGTTTCCTTGCTTTCCCTTGCCTTCCTTACCTTCCGTTACTCTTTGCTTGCCTTCTGTCCATTGCCTAGCCTTGCGTTCTCGTACCTTAGCCTTATCACGCCTGACCGTGCCTTCCTTTGCTTTAAGCTTTCCTTGCCTTGCCGTGCATTGCCTAGCGTGCGTTGTCCTGCCTTAGGCTTGTTTCCCCTTGCCGTGCGGTTCCTTCCGTTACACTTGCCTTTCCTTGCTTTCCCTTGCCTTCCTTACCTTCCGTTACTCTTTGCTTGCCTTCCGTGCATTGCCTAGCCTTGCGTTGTCGTGCCTTAGCCTTGCCTCGCCGGAACGTGCTTTCCCATGCGTTACCCTTTTCTTGCCTTGCAGTGCATTGCCTAGCGTGCGTTGTCGTGCCTTAGACTTGTTTCCCCTTGCCGTGCCGTTCCTTACGTTACCCTTGCCTTTCCTTGCTTTTCCTTGACTTGCTTACCTTCCGTTACTCTTTCCTTGCCTTCCCTGCATTGCCTAGCCTTGCGTTGTCGTGCCTTAGCCTTATCTCGCCTGACCGTGCCTTCCTTTGCTTTAAGATTTCCTTGAATTGTCGTGCATTGCCTAGCTTTGCGTTTTCGTGCATTAGCCTTCCCTAGCCTCACCGTGCCTTTCCTTGCGTTACTCTTTCCTTGCCTTGCCGTGCATTGCCTAGCCGTGCGTTGTCGTGCCTTAGCCTTGTTTCCCCTTGCGTGCAATTCGTTCCGTTACCCTTGCCTTCCGTTGCATTCCCTTGCCTTCCTTGCGTTCCGTTACTCTTTGCTTGCTTTCCGGGCATTGCGTAGCCTTGCGTTGTCGTGCCTTAGCCTTATCTCGCCTGACCGTGCCTTCCTTTGCTTTAAGCTTTCCTTGCATTGTCGTGCATTGCCTAGCCTTGCGTTTTCGTGCATTAGCCTTGCCTAGCCTCACCGTGCCTTGCCTTGCGTTACCCTTTCCTTGCCTTCCCTTCATTGCCTAGCCGTGCGTTGTCGTGCCTTAGCCTTGTATCCCCTTGCCGTGCCGTGCCTTTTGTTACACTTGCCTTGCCTGGCTTTGCCTTGCCTTCCTTACCTTCCGTTACTCTTTGCTTGCCTTCCGTCCATTGCCTAGCCTTGCGTTGTCGTGCCTTAACCTTATCTCGCCTGACCGTGCCTTCCTTTGCTTTAAGCTTTCCTTGCCTTGCCGTGCATTGCCTAGCCCTGCGTTGTCGTGCCTTAGCCTTGTTACCCCTTGCCCTGCCGTTCCTTCCGTTACCCTTGCCTTCCGCTGCTTTCCCTTGCCTTCCTTGCGTTCCGTTACTCTTTGCTTGCTTTCCGTACATTGCCTAGCCTTGCGTTCTCATGCCTTAGCCTTGCCCCGCCTGACCGTGCTTTCCCATGCGTTACCCTTTCCTTGCCTTGCCGTGCATTGCCTAGCGTGCGTTGTCGTGCCTTAGCCTTGTTTCCCCTTGCCGTGCCGTTCCTTCCGTTACACTTGCCTTTCCTTGCTTTCACTTGCCTTCCTTACCTTCCGTTACTCTTTGCTTGCCTTCCCTGCATTGCCTAGCCTTGCGTTGTCGTGCCTTAGGCTTATCTCGCCGGACCGTGCCTTCCTTTGCTTTAAGCTTTCCTTGCATTGTCGTGCATTGCCTAGCCTTGCGTTGTCGTGCCTTAGCCTTGTTTCCCCTTCCTGTGGCGTGCCTTTTGTTACACTTGCCTTGCCTGGCTTTGCCTTGCCTTCCTTTCCTTCCGTTACTCTTTCCTTGCCGTGCCGTGCATTGCCTAACCTTGCGTTGTCGTGCCTTATCGTTGCCTCACCTGACCGTGCCTTCCCTTGCGTTACCCTTTCCTTGCCTTGCCGTGCATTGCCTAGCCCTGCGTTGTCGTGCCTTAGCCTTGTTACCCCTTGCCGTGCAATTCCTTCCGTTACCCTTGCCTTCCTTTGCTTTCCCTTGCCTTCCTTGCGTTCCGTTACTCTTTGCTTGCTTTCCGTGCATTGCCTAGCCTTGCGTTCTCGTACCTTAGCCTTATCTCGCCTGACCGTGCCTTCCTTTTCTTTAAGCTTTCCTTGCCTTGCCGTGCATTGCCTAGCCTTGCGTTGTCATGCCTTAGCCTTGCCTCGCCTGACTGTGCTTTCCCATGCGTTACCCTTTTCTTGCCCTGCCGTGCATTGCCTAGCGTGCGTTGTCGTGCCTTAGCCTTGTTTTCCCTTGCCGTGCCGTTCCTTCCGTTGCACTTGCCTTTCCTTGCTTTCCCTTGCCTTCCTTACCTTCCGATACTCTTTGCTTGCCTTCCGTGCATTGCCTAGCCTTGCGTTGTCGTGCCTTAGCCTTGCCTCGCCGGAACGTGCTTTCCCATGCGTTACCCTTTACTTGCCTTGCCGTGCATTGCCTAGCGTGCGTTGTCGTGCCTTAGACTTGTTTCCCCTTGCCGTGCCGTTCCTTACGTTACCCTTGCCTTTCCTTGCTTTTCCTTGCCTTGCTTACCTTCCGTTACACTTTGCTTGCCTTCCCTGCATTGCCTAGCCTTGCGTTGTCGTGCCTTAGCCTTATCTCGCCTGACCGTGCCTTCCTTTACTTTAAGCTTTCCTTGCATTGTCGTGCATTGCCTAGCCTTGCGTTGTCGTGCCTTAGCCTTGCCTCGCCTGACCGTGCTTTCGCATGCGTTACCCTTTCCTTGCCTTGCCGTGCATTGCCTAGCGTGCTTTGTCATGCCTTAGACTTGTTTCCTCTTGCCGTGCCGTTCCTTCCGTTACCCTTGCCTTTCCTTGCTTTTCCTTGCCTTGCTTACATTCCTTTACTCTTTTCTTGCCTTCCCTGCATTGCCTAGCCTTGCGTTGTCGTGCCTTAGCCTTATCTCGCCTGACCGTGCCTTCCTTTGCTTTAAGCTTTCCTTGCATTGTCGTGCATTGCCTAGCCTTGCGTTTTCGTGCATTAGCCTTGCCTAGCCTCACCGTGCCTTGCCTTGCGTTACCCTTTCCTTGCCTTCCCTTGCATTGCCTAGCCGTGCGTTGTCGTGCCTTAGCCTTGTTTCCCCTTGCCGTGCCGTGCCTTTTGTTACACTTGCATTGCCTGGCTTTGCCTTGCCTTCCTTTCCTTCCGTTACTCTTTCCTTGCCTTGCCGTGCACTGCCTAGCCTTGCGTTGTCGTGCATTAGCCTTGCCTCACCTGACCGTGCCTTCCCTTGCGTTACCCTTTCCTTGCCTTGCGGTGTATTGCCTAGCCTTGCGTTGTCGTGCCTTAGCCTTGTAACCCCTTGCCGTGCCGTTCCTTCCGTTACGCTTGCCTTCCCTTGCTTTCCCTTGCCTTCCTTGCGTTCCGTTACTCTTTGCTTGCTTTCCGTGCATTGCCTAGCCTTGCGTTGTCATGCCTTAGCCTTGCCTCGCCTGACCGTGCTTTCCCATGCGTTACCCTTTCCTTGCCTTGCCGTGCATTGCCTAGCGTGCGTTGTCCTGCCTTAGCCTTGTTTCCCCTTGCCGTGCGGTTCCTTCCGTTACACTTGCCTTTCCTTGCTTTCCCTTGCCTTCCTTACCTTCCGTTACTCTTTGCTTGCCTTCCGTGCATTGCCTAGCCTTGCGTTGTCGTGCCTTAGCCTTGCCTCGCCGGAACGTGCTTTCCCATGCGTTACCCTTTACTTGCCTTGCAGTGCATTGCCTAGCGTGCGTTGTCGTGCCTTAGACTTATTTCCCCTTGCCGTGCCGTTCCTTACGTTACCCTTGCCTTTCCTTGCTTTTCCTTGACTTGCTTACCTTCCGTTACTCTTTCCTTGCCTTCCCTGCATTGCCTAGCCTTGCGTTGTCGTGCCTTAGCCTTATCTCGCCTGACCGTGCCTTCCTTTACTTTAAGCTTTCCTTGAATTGTCGTGCATTGCCTAGCTTTGCGTTTTCGTGCATTAGCCTTCCCTAGCCTCACCGTGCCTTTCCTTGCGTTACTCTTTCCTTGCCTTGCCGTGCATTGCCTAGCCGTGCGTTGTCGTGCCTTAGCCTTGTTTCCCCTTGCGTGCAATTCGTTCCGTTACCCTTGCCTTCCGTTGCATTCCCTTGCCTTCCTTGCGTTCCGTTACTCTTTGCTTGCTTTCCGGGCATTGCGTAGCCTTGCGTTGTCGTGCCTTAGCCTTATCTCGCCTGACCGTGCCTTCCTTTGCTTTAAGCTTTCCTTGCATTGTCGTGCATTGCCTAGCCTTGCGTTTTCGTGCATTAGCCTTGCCTAGCCTCACCGTGCCTTGCCTTGCGTTACCCTTTCCTTGCCTTCCCTTCATTGCCTAGCCGTGCGTTGTCGTGCCTTAGCCTTGTTTCCCCTTGCCGTGCCGTGCCCTTTGTTACACTTGCCTTGCCTGGCTTTGCCTTGCCTTCCTTACCTTCCGTTACACTTTGCTTGCCTTCCGTCCATTGCCTAGCCTTGCGTTGTCGTGCCTTAACCTTATCTCGCCTGACCGTGCCTTCCTTTGCTTTAAGCTTTCCTTGCCTTGCCGTGCATTGCCTAGCCCTGCGTTGTCGTGCCTTAGCCTTGTTACCCCTTGCCGTGCCGTTCCTTCCGTTACGCTTGCCTTCCCTTGCTTTCCCTTGCCTTGCTTACCTTCCGTTACTCTTTGCTTGCCTTCCCTGCATTGCCTAGCCTTGCGTTGTCGTGCCTTAACCTTATCTCGCCTGACCGTGCCTTCCTTTGCTTTAAGCTTTCCTTGCCTTCCGTGCATTGCCTAGCCTTGCGTTGTCGTGCCTTAGCCTTGCCTCGCCGGAACGTGCTTTCCCATGCGTTACCCTTTACTTGCCTTGCCGTGCATTGCCTAGCGTGCGTTGTCGTGCCTTAGACTTGTTTCCCCTTGCCGTGCCGTTCCTTACGTTACCCTTGCCTTTCCTTGCTTTTCCTTGCCTTGCTTACCTTCCGTTACTCTTTGCTTGCCTTCCCTGCATTGCCTAGCCTTGCGTTGTCGTGCCTTAGCCTTATCTCGCCTGACCGTGCCTTCCTTTACTTAAAGCTTTCCTTGCATTGTCGTGCATTGCCTAGCCTTGCGTTGTCATGCCTTAGCCTTGCCTCGCCTGACCGTGCTTTCCCATGCGTTACCCTTTCCTTGCCTTGCCGTGCATTGCCTAGCGTGCGTTGTCGTGCCATAGCCTTGTTTCCCCTTGCCTTGCGGTTCCTTCCGTTACACTTGCCTTTCCTTGCTTTTCCTTGCCTTGCTTACCTTCCGTTACTCTTTGCTTGCCTTCCCTGCAATGCCTAGCCTTGCGTTGTCGTGCCTTAGCCTTATCTCGCCTAACCGTGCCTTCCTTTGCTTTAAGCTTTCCTTGCATTGTCGTGCATTGCCAAGCCTTGCGTTTTCGTGCATTAGCCTTGCCTAAGCTCACCGTGCCTTGCCTTGCGTTACCCTTTCCTTGCCTTCCCTTGCATTGCCTAGCCGTGCGTTGTCGTGCCATAGCCTTGTTTCCCCTTGCCGTGCGGTTCCTTCCGTTACACTTTCGTTTCCTTGCTTTCCCTTGCCTTCCTTACCTTCCGTTACTCTTTGCTTGCCTTCTGTCCATTGCCTAGCCTTGCGTTCTCGTACCTTAGCCTTATCTCGCCTGACCGTGCCTTCCTTTGCTTTAAGCTTTCCTTGCCTTGCCGTGCATTGCCTAGCCCTGCGTTGTCGTGCCTTAGCCTTGTTACCCCTTGCCGTGCCGTTCCTTCCGTTACGCTTGCCTTCCCTTGCTTTCCCTTGCCTTCCTTGCGTTCCGTTACTCTTTGCTTGCTTTCCGTGCATTGCCTAGCCTTGCGTTGTCATGCCTTAGCCTTGCCTCGCCTGACCGTGCTTTCCCATGCGTTACCCTTTCCTTGCCTTGCCGTGCATTGCCTAGCCCTGCGTTGTCGTGCCTTAGCCTTGTTACCCCTTGCCGTGCCGTTCCTTCCGTTACGCTTGCCTTCCCTTGCTTTCCCTTGCCTTCCTTGCGTTCCGTTACTCTTTGCTTGCTTTCCGTGCATTGCCTAGCCTTGCGTTGTCATGCCTTAGCCTTGCCTCGCCTGACCGTGCTTTCCCATGCGTTACCCTTTCCTTGCCTTGCCGTGCATTGCCTAGCGTGCGTTGTCGTGCCTTAGCCTTGTTTCCCCTTGCCGTGCGGTTCCTTCCGTTACTCTTTCGTTTCCTTGCTTTCCCTTGCCTTCCTTACCTTCCGTTACTCTTTGCTTGCCTTCCGTGCATTGCCTAGCCTTGCGTTGTCGTGCCTTAGCCTTGCCTCGCCGGAACGTGCTTTCCCATGCGTTACCCTTTTCTTGCCTTGCAGTGCATTGCCTAGCGTGCGTTGTCGTGCCTTAGACTTGTTTCCCCTTGCCGTGCCGTTCCTTACGTTACCCTTGCCTTTCCTTGCTTTTCCTTGACTTGCTTACCTTCCGTTACTCTTTCCTTGCCTTCCCTGCATTGCCTAGCCTTGCGTTGTCGTGCCTTAGCCTTATCTCGCCTGACCGTGCCTTCCTTTGCTTTAAGATTTCCTTGAATTGTCGTGCATTGCCTAGCTTTGCGTTTTCGTGCATTAGCCTTCCCTAGCCTCACCGTGCCTTTCCTTGCGTTACTCTTTCCTTGCCTTGCCGTGCAATGCCTAGCCGTGCGTTGTCGTGCCTTAGCCTTGTTTCCCCTTGCGTGCAATTCGTTCCGTTACCCTTGCCTTCCGTTGCATTCCCTTGCCTTCCTTGCGTTCCGTTACTCTTTGCTTGCTTTCCGGGCATTGCGTAGCCTTGCGTTGTCGTGCCTTAGCCTTATCTCGCCTGACCGTGCCTTCCTTTGCTTTAAGCTTTCCTTGCATTGTCGTGCATTGCCTAGCCTTGCGTTTTCGTGCATTAGCCTTGCCTAGCCTCACCGTGCCTTGCCTTGCGTTACCCTTTCCTTGCCTTCCCTTCATTGCCTAGCCGTGCGTTGTCGTGCCTTAGCCTTGTATCCCCTTGCCGTGCCGTGCCTTTTGTTACACTTGCCTTGCCTGGCTTTGCCTTAGATTCCTTACCTTCCGTTACTCTTTGCTTGCCTTCCGTCCATTGCCTAGCCTTGCGTTGTCGTGCCTTAACCTTATCTCGCCTGACCGTGCCTTCCTTTGCTTTAAGCTTTCCTTGCCTTGCCGTGCATTGCCTAGCCCTGCGTTGTCGTGCCTTAGCCTTGTTACCCCTTGCCCTGCCGTTCCTTCCGTTACCCTTGCCTTCCGCTGCTTTCCCTTGCCTTCCTTGCGTTCCGTTACTCTTTGCTTGCTTTCCGTACATTGCCTAGCCTTGCGTTCTCATGCCTTAGCCTTGCCCCGCCTGACCGTGCTTTCCCATGCGTTACCCTTTCCTTGCCTTGCCGTGCATTGCCTAGCGTGCGTTGTCGTGCCTTAGCCTTGTTTCCCCTTGCCGTGCCGTTCCTTCCGTTACACTTGCCTTTCCTTGCTTTCACTTGCCTTCCTTACCTTCCGTTACTCTTTGCTTGCCTTCCCTGCATTGCCTAGCCTTGCGTTGTCGTGCCTTAGGCTTATCTCGCCGGACCGTGCCTTCCTTTGCTTTAAGCTTTCCTTGCATTGTCGTGCATTGCCTAGCCTTGCGTTGTCGTGCCTTAGCCTTGTTTCCCCTTCCTGTGGCGTGCCTTTTGTTACACTTGCCTTGCCTGGCTTTGCCTTGCCTTCCTTTCCTTCCGTTACTCTTTCCTTGCCTTGCCGTGCATTGCCTAACCTTGCGTTGTCGTGCCTTATCGTTGCCTCACCTGACCGTGCCTTCCCTTGCGTTACCCTTTCCTTGCCTTGCCGTGCATTGCCTAGCCCTGCGTTGTCGTGCCTTAGCCTTGTTACCCCTTGCCGTGCAATTCCTTCCGTTACCCTTGCCTTCCTTTGCTTTCCCTTGCCTTCCTTGAGTTCCGTTACTCTTTGCTTGCTTTCCGTGCATTGCCTAGCCTTGCGTTCTCGTACCTTAGCCTTATCTCGCCTGACCGTGCCTTCCTTTTCTTTAAGCTTTCCTTGCCTTGCCGTGCATTGCCTAGCCTTGCGTTGTCATGCCTTAGCCTTGCCTCGCCTGACCGTGCTTTCCCATGCGTTACCCTTTTCTTGCCCTGCCGTGCATTGCCTAGCGTGCGTTGTCGTGCCTTAGCCTTGTTACCCCTTGCCGTGCAATTCCTTCCGTTACCCTTGCCTTCCTTTGCTTTCTCTTGCCTTCCTTGCGTTCCGTTACTCTTTGCTTGCCTTCCGTCCATTGCCTAGCCTTGCGTTGTCGTGCCTTAGCCTTATCTCGCCTGACCGTGCCTTCCTTTGCTTTAAGGTTTCCTTGCCTTGCCGTGCATTGCCTAGCCCTGCGTTGTCGTGCCTTAGCCTTGTTACCCCTTGCCGTGCCGTTCCTTCCGTTACGCTTGCCTTCCCTTGCTTTCCCTTGCCTTCCTTGCGTTCCGTTACTCTTTGCTTGCTTTCCGTGCATTGCCTAGCCTTGCGTTGTCATGCCTTATCCTTGCCTCACCTGACCGTGCTTTCCCATGCGTTACCCTTTCCTTGCCTTGCCGTGCATTGCCTAGCGTGCTTTGTCGTGCCTTAGCCTTGTTTCCCCTTGCCGTGCGGTTCCTTCCGTTACACTTGCCTTTCCTTGCTTTCCCTTGCCTTCCTTACCTTCCGATACTCTTTGCTTGCCTTCCGTGCATTGCCTAGCCTTGCGTTGTCGTGCCTTAGCCTTGCCTCGCCGGAACGTGCTTTCCCATGCGTTACCCTTTACTTGCCTTGCCGTGCATTGCCTAGCGTGCGTTGTCGTGCCTTAGACTTGTTTCCCCTTGCCGTGCCGTTCCTTACGTTACCCTTGCCTTTCCTTGCTTTTCCTTGCCTTGCTTACCTTCCGTTACACTTTGCTTGCCTTCCCTGCATTGCCTAGCCTTGCGTTGTCGTGCCTTAGCCTTATCTCGCCTGACCGTGCCTTCCTTTACTTTAAGCTTTCGTTGCATTGTCGTGCATTGCCTAGCCTTGCGTTGTCGTGCCTTAGCCTTGCCTCGCCTGACCGTGCTTTCGCATGCGTTACCCTTTCCTTGCCTTGCCGTGCATTGCCTAGCGTGCGTTGTCATGCCTTAGACTTGTTTCCCCTTGCCGTGCCGTTCCTTCGGTTACCCTTGCCTTTCCTTGCTTTTCCTTGCCTTGCTTACATTCCTTTACTCTTTGCTTGCCTTCCCTGCATTGCCTAGCCCTGCGTTGTCGTGCCTTAGCCTTGTTACCCCTTGCCGTGCCTTTCCTTCCGTTACGCTTGCCTTCCCTTGCTTTCCCTTGCCTTCCTTGCGTTCCGTTACTCTTTGCTTGCTTTCCGTGCATTGCCTAGCCTTGCGTTGTCATGCCTTAGCCTTGCCTCGCCTGACCGTGCTTTCCCATGCGTTACCCTTTCCTTGCCTTGCCGTGCATTGCCTAGCGTGCGTTGTCGTGCCATAGCCTTGTTTCCCCTTGCCGTGCGGTTCCTTCCGTTACACTTGCCTTTCCTTGCTTTTCCTTGCCTTGCTTACCTTCTGTTACTCTTTGCTTGCCTTCCCTGCAATGCCTAGCCTTGCGTCGTCGTGCCTTAGCCTTATCTCGCCTAACCGTGCCTTCCTTTGCTTTAAGCTTTCCTTGCATTGTCGTGCATTGCCAAGCCTTGCGTTTTCGTGCATTAGCCTTGCCTAAGCTTACCGTGCCTTGCCTTGCGTTACCCTTTCCTTGCCTTCCCTTGCATTGCCTAGCCGTGCGTTGTCGTGCCTTAGCCTTGTTTCCCCTTGCGGTGCCGTGGCTTTTGTTACACTTGCCTTGCCTGGCTTTCCCTTGCCTTCCTTACCTTCCGTTACTCTTTGCTTGCCTTCCCTGCATTGCCTAGCCTTGTGTTGTCGTGCCTTATCCTTGCCTCACCTGACCGTGCCTTCCCTTGCGTTACACTTTCCTTGCCTTGCCGTGCATTGCCTAGCCCTGCGTTGTCGTGCCTTAGCCTTGTTACCCCTTGCGTGCAATTCCTTCCGTTACCCTTGCCTTCCGTTGCATTCCCTTGCCTTTCTTGCGTTCCGTTACTCTTTGCTTGCTTTCCGTGCATTGCGTAGCCTTGCGTTGTCATGCCTTAGCCTTGCCTCGCCTGACTGTGCTTTCCCATGCGTTACCCTTTTCTTGCCCTGCCGTGCATTGCCTAGCGTGCGTTGTCGTGCCTTAGCCTTGTTTTCCCTTGCCGTGCCGTTCCTTCCGTTGCACTTGCCTTTCCTTGCTTTCCCTTGCCTTCCTTATCTTCCGTTACTGTTTGCTTGCCTTCCGTGCATTGCCTAGCCTTGCGTTGTCGTGCCTTAGCCTTGCCTCGCCTGACCGTGCTTTCCCAAGCGTTACCCTTTCCTTGCCTTGCCGTACATTGCCTAGCGTGCGTTGTCGTGCCTTAGCCTTGTTTCCTCTTGCCGTGCGGTTCCTTCCGTTACACTTTCCTTTCCTTGCTTTCCCTTGCCTTCCTTACCTTCCGTTACTCTTTGCTTGCCTTCCGTCCATTGCCTAGCCTTGCGTTGTCGTGCCTTAGCCTTATCTCGCCTGACCGTGCCTTCCTTTGCTTTAAGGTTTCCTTGCCTTGCCGTGCATTGCCTAGCCCTGCGTTGTCGTGCCTTAGCCTTGTTACCCCTTGCCGTGCCGTTCCTTCCGTTACGCTTGCCTTCCCTTGCTTTCCCTTGCCTTCCTTGCGTTCCGTTACTCTTTGCTTGCTTTCCGTGCATTGCCTAGCCTTGCGTTGTCATGCCTTATCCTTGCCTCACCTGACCGTGCCTTCCCTTGCGTTACCCTTTCCTTGCCTTGCCGTGCATTGCCCAGCGCTGCGTTGTCGTGCCTCAGCCTTGTTACCCGTTACCGTGCAATTCCTTCCGTTACCCTTGCCTTCCTTTGCTTTCCCTTGCCTTCCTTGCGTTCCGTTACTCTTTGCTTGCTTTCCGTGCATTGCCTAGCCTTGCGTTGTCATGCCTTAGCCTTGCCTCGCCTGACCGTGCTTTCCCATGCGTTATCCTTTCCTTGCCTTGCCGTGCATTGCCTAGCGTGCTTTGTCGTGCCTTAGCCTTGTTTCCCCTTGCCGTGCGGTTCCTTCCGTTACACTTGCCTTTCCTTGCTTTCCCTTGCCTTCCTTACCTTCCGATACTCTTTGCTTGCCTTCCGTGCATTGCCTAGCCTTGCGTTGTCGTGCCTTAGCCTTGCCTCGCCAGAACGTGCTTTCCCATGCGTTACCCTTTACTTGCCTTGCCGTGCATTGCCTAGCGTGCGTTGTCGTGCCTTAGACTTGTTTCCCCTTGCCGTGCCGTTCCTTACGTTACCCTTGCCTTTCCTTGCTTTTCCTTGCCTTGCTTACCTTCCGTTACACTTTGCTTGCCTTCCCTGCATTGCCTAGCCTTGCGTTGTCGTGCCTTAGCCTTATCTCGCCTGACCGTGCCTTCCTTTACTTTAAGCTTTCCTTGCATTGTCGTGCATTGCCTAGCCTTGCGTTGTCGTGCCTTAGCCTTGCCTCGCCTGACCGTGCTTTCGCATGCGTTACCCTTTCCTTGCCTTGCCGTGCATTGCCTAGCGTGCGTTGTCATGCCTTAGACTTGTTTCCCCTTGCCGTGCCGTTCCTTCCGTTACCCTTGCCTTTCCTTGCTTTTCCTTGCCTTGCTTACATTCCTTTACTCTTTTCTTGCCTTCCCTGCATTGCCTAGCCTTGCGTTGTCGTGCCTTAGCCTTATCGCGCCTGACCGTGCCTTCCTTTGCTTTAAGCTTTCCTTGCATTGTCGTGCATTGCCTAGCCTTGCGTTTTCGTGCATTAGCCTTGCCTAGCCTCACCGTGCCTTGCCTTGCGTTACCCTTTCCTTGCCTTCCCTTGCATTGCCTAGCCGTGCGTTGTCGTGCCTTAGCCTTGTTTCCCCTTGCCGTGCCGTGCTTTTTGTTACACTTGCATTGCCTGGCTTTGCCTTGCCTTCCTTTCCTTCCGTTACTCTTTCCTTGCCTTGCCGTGCACTGCCTAGCCTTGCGTTGTCGTGCATTAGCCTTGCCTCACCTGACCGTGCCTTCCCTTGCGTTACCCTTTCCTTGCCTTGCGGTGTATTGCCTAGCCTTGCGTTGTTGTGCCTTAGCCTTGTTACCCCTTGCCCTGCCGTTCCTTCCGTTACCCTTGCCTTCCGTTGCTTTCCCTTGCCTTCCTTGCGTTCCGTTACTCTTTGCTTGCTTTCCGTGCATTGCCTAGCCTTGCGTTGTCATGCCTTAGCCTTGCCTCGCCTGACCGTGCTTTCCCATGCGTTACCCTTTCCTTGCCTTGCCGTGCATTGCCTAGCGTGCGTTGTCCTGCCTTAGCCTTGTTTCCCCTTGCCGTGCGGTTCCTTCCGTTACACTTGCCTTTCCTTGCTTTCCCTTGCCTTCCTTACCTTCCGTTACTCTTTGCTTGCCTTCCGTGCATTGCCTAGCCTTGCGTTGTCGTGCCTTAGCCTTGCCTCGCCGGAACGTGCTTTCCCATGCGTTACCCTTTACTTGCCTTGCAGTGCATTGCCTAGCGTGCGTTGTCGGGCCTTAGACTTGTTTCCCCTTGCCGTGCCGTTCCTTACGTTACCCTTGCCTTTCCTTGCTTTTCCTTGACTTGCTTACCTTCCGTTACTCTTTCCTTGCCTTCCCTGCATTGCCTAGCCTTGCGTTGTCGTGCCTTAGCCTTATCTCGCCTGACCGTGCCTTCCTTTACTTTAAGCTTTCCTTGAATTGTCGTGCATTGCCTAGCTTTGCGTTTTCGTGCATTAGCCTTCCCTAGCCTCACCGTGCCTTTCCTTGCGTTACTCTTTCCTTGCCTTGCCGTGCATTGCCTAGCCGTGCGTTGTCGTGCCTTAGCCTTGTTTCCCCTTGCGTGCAATTCCTTCCGTTACCCTTGCCTTCCGTTGCATTCCCTTGCCTTCCTTGCGTTCCGTTACTCTTTGCTTGCTTTCCGGGCATTGCGTAGCCTTGCGTTGTCGTGCCTTAGCCTTATCTCGCCTGACCGTGCCTTCCTTTGCTTTAAGCTTTCCTTGCATTGTCGTGCATTGCCTAGCCTTGCGTTTTCGTGCATTAGCCTTGTCTAGCCTCACCGTGCCTTGCCTTGCGTTACCCTTTCCTTGCCTTCCCTTCATTGCCTAGCCGTGCGTTGTCGTGCCTTAGCCTTGTTTCCCCTTGCGTGCAATTCGTTCCGTTACCCTTGCCTTCCCTTGCTTTCCCTTGCCTTGCTTACCTTCCGTTACTCTTTGCTTGCCTTCCCTGCATTGCCTAGCCTTGCGTTGTCGTGCCTTAACCTTATCTCGCCTGACCGTGCCTTCCTTTGCTTTAAGCTTTCCTTGCCTTCCGTGCATTGCCTAGCCTTGCGTTGTCGTGCCTTAGCCTTGCCTCGCCGGAACGTGCTTTCCCATGCGTTACCCTTTACTTGCCTTGCCGTGCATTGCCTAGCGTGCGTTGTCGTGCCTTAGACTTGTTTCCCCTTGCCGTGCCGTTCCTTACGTTACCCTTGCCTTTCCTTGCTTTTCCTTGCCTTGCTTACCTTCCGTTACTCTTTGCTTGCCTTCCCTGCATTGCCTAGCCTTGCGTTGTCGTGCCTTAGCCTTATCTCGCCTGACCGTGCCTTCCTTTACTTTAAGCTTTCCTTGCATTGTCGTGCATTGCCTAGCCTTGCGTTGTCGTGCCTTAGCCTTGCCTCGCCTAACCGTGCTTTCGCATGCGTTACCCTTTCCTTGCCTTGCCGTGCATTGCCTAGCGTGCGTTGTCATGCCTTAGACTTGTTTCCCCTTGCCGTGCCGTTCCTTCCGTTACCCTTGCCTTTCCTTGCTTTTCCTTGCCTTGCTTACATTCCTTTACTCTTTGCTTGCCTTCCCTGCATTGCCTAGCCCTGCGTTGTCGTGCCTTAGCCTTGTTACCCCTTGCCGTGCCTTTCCTTCCGTTACGCTTGCCTTCCCTTGCTTTCCCTTGCCTTCCTTGCGTTCCGTTACTCTTTGCTTGCTTTCCGTGCATTGCCTAGCCTTGCGTTGTCATGCCTTAGCCTTGCCTCGCCTGACCGTGCTTTCCCATGCGTTACCCTTTCCTTGCCTTGCCGTGCATTGCCTAGCGTGCGTTGTCGTGCCATAGCCTTGTTTCCCCTTGCCGTGCGGTTCCTTCCGTTACACTTGCCTTTCCTTGCTTTTCCTTGCCTTGCTTACCTTCCGTTACTCTTTGCTTGCCTTCCCTGCAATGCCTAGCCTTGCGTCCTTTGCTTTAAGCTTTCCTTGCATTGTCGTGCATTGCCAAGCCTTGCGTTTTCGTGCATTAGCCTTGCCTAAGCTCACCGTGCCTTGCCTTGCGTTACCCTTTCCTTGCCTTCCCTTGCATTGCCTAGCCGTGCGTTGTCGTGCCTTAGCCTTGTTTCCCCTTGCCGTGCCGTGCCTTTTGTTACACTTGCCTTGCCTGGCTTTGCCTTGCCTTCCTTTCCTTCCGTTACTCTTTCCTTGCCTTGCCGTGCACTGCCTAGCCTTGCGTTGTCGTGCATTAGCCTTGCCTCACCTGAAAGTGCCTTCCCTTGCGTTACCCTTTCCTTGCCTTGCGGTGTATTGCCTAGCCTTGCGTTGTCGTGCCTTAGCCTTGTTACCCCTTGCCCTGCCGTTCCTTCCGTTACCCTTGCCTTCCGTTGCTTTCCCTTGCCTTCGTTGCGTTCCGTTACTCTTTGCTTGCTTTCCGTGCATTGCCTAGCCTTGCGTTGTCATGCCTTAGCCTTGCCTCGCCTGACCGTGCTGTCCCATGCGTTACCCTTTCCTTGCCTTGCCGTGCATTGCCTAGCGTGCGTTGTCGTGCCTTAGCCTTGTTTCCCCTTGCCGTGCGGTTCCTTCCGTTACACTTTCGTTTCCTTGATTTCCCTTGCCTTCCTTACCTTCCGTTACTCTTTGCTTGCCTTCTGTCCATTGCCTAGCCTTGCGTTCTCGTACCTTAGCCTTATCTCGCCTGACCGTGCCTTCCTTTGCTTTAAGCTTTCCTTGCCTTGCGGTGCATTGCCTAGCGTGCGTTGTCCTGCCTTAGCCTTGTTTCCCCTTGCCGTGCGGTTCCTTCCGTTACCCTTGCCTTTCCTTGCTTTCCCTTGCCTTCCTTACCTTCCGTTACTCTTTGCTTGCCTTCCGGGCATTGCCTAGCCTTGCGTTGTCGTGCCTTAGCCTTGCCTCGCCGGAACGTGCTTTCCCATGCGTTACCCTTTACTTTCCTTGCAGTGCATTGCCTAGCGTGCGTTGTCGTGCCTTAGACTTGTTTCCCCTTGCCGTGCCGTTCCTTACGTTACCCTTGCCTTTCCTTGCTTTTCCTTGACTTGCTTACCTTCCGTTACTCTTTCCTTGCCTTCCCTGCATTGCCTAGCCTTGCGTTGTCGTGCCTTAGCCTTATCTCGCCTGACCGTGCCTTCCTTTGCTTTAAGCTTTCCTTGAATTGTCGTGCATTGCCTAGCTTTGCGTTTTCGTGCATTAGCCTTCCCTAGCCTCACCGTGCCTTTCCTTGCGTTACTCTTTCCTTGCCTTGCCGTGCATTGCCTAGCCGTGCGTTGTCGTGCCTTAGCCTTGTTTCCCCTTGCGTGCAATTCCTTCCGTTACCCTTGCCTTCCGTTGCATTCCCTTGCCTTCCTTGCGTTCCGTTACTCTTTGCTTGCTTTCCGGGCATTGCGTAGCCTTGCGTTGTCGTGCCTTAGCCTTATCTCGCCTGACCGTGCCTTCCTTTGCTTTAAGCTTTCCTTGCATTGTCGTGCATTGCCTAGCCTTGCGTTTTCGTGCATTAGCCTTGCCTAGCCTCACCGTGCCTTGCCTTGCGTTACCCTTTCCTTGCCTTCCCTTGCATTGCCTAGCCGTGCGTTGTCGTGCCTTAGCCTTGTTTCCCCTTGCCGTGCCGTGCCTTTTGTTACACTTGCCTTGCCTGGCTTTGCCTTGCCTTCCTTACCTTCCGTTACTCTTTGCTTGCCTTCCGTCCATTGCCTAGCCTTGCGTTGTCGTGCCTTAGCCTTATCTCGCCTGACCGTGCCTTCCTTTGCTTTAAGCTTTCCTTGCCTTGCCGTGCATTGCCTAGCCCTGCGTTGTCGTGCCTTAGCCTTGTTACCCCTTGCCGTGCCGTTCCTTCCGTTACGCTTGCCTTCCCTTGCTTTCCCTTGTCTTCCTTGCGTTCCGTTACTCTTTGCTTGCTTTCCGTGCATTGCCTAGCCTTGCGTTGTCATGCCTTAGCCTTGCCTCGCCTGACCCTGCTGTCCCATGCGTTACCCTTTCCTTGCCTTGCCGTGCATTTCCTAGCGTGCTTTGTCGTGCCTTAGCCTTGTTTCCCCTTGCCGTGCGGTTCCTTCCGTTACACTTGCCTTTCCTTGCTTTCCCTTGCCTTCCTTACCTTCCATTACTCTTTGCTTGCCTTCCGTGCATTGCCTAGCCTTGCGTTGTCGTGCCTTAGCCTTGCTTCGCCGGAACGTGCTTTCCCATGCGTTACCCTTTACTTGCCTTGCCGTGCATTGCCTAGCGTGCGTTGTCGTGCCTTAGACTTGTTTCCCCTTGCCGTGCCGTTCCTTACGTTACCCTTGCCTTTCCTTGCTTTTCCTTGCCTTGCTTATCTTCCGTTACTCTTTGCTTGCCTTCCCTGCATTGCCTAGCCTTGCGTTGTCGTGCCTTAGCCTTATCTCGCCTGACCGTGCCTTCCTTTACTTTAAGCTTTCCTTGCATTGTCGTGCATTGCCTAGCCTTGCGTTGTCGTGCCTTAGCCTTGCCTCGCCTGACCGTGCTTTCGCATGCGTTACCCTTTCCTTGCCTTGCCGTGCATTGCCTAGCGTGCGTTGTCATGCCTTAGACTTGTTTCCCCTTGCCGTGCCGTTCCTTCCGTTACCCTTGCCTTTCCTTGGTTTTCCTTGCCTTGCTTACATTCCTTTACTCTTTGCTTGCTTTCCCTGCATTGCCTAGCCCTGCGTTGTCGTGCCTTAGCCTTATCTCGCCTATCCGTGCCTTCCTTTGCTTTAAGCTTTCCTTGCATTGTCGTGCATTGCCAAGCCTTGCGTTTTCGTGCATTAGCCTTGCCTAAGCTCACCGGGCCTTGCCTTGCGTTACCCTTTCCTTGCCTTCCCTTGCATTGCCTAGCCGTGCGTTGTCGTGCCTTAGCCTTGTTTCCCCTTGCCGTGCCGTGCCTTTTGTTACACTTGCCTTGCTTGGCTTTGCCTTGCCTTCCTTTCCTTCCGTTGCTCTTTCCTTGCCTTGCCGTGCACTGCCTAGCCTTGCGTTCTCATGCCTTAGCCTTGCCTCACCTGACCGTGCTTTCCCTTGCGTTACCCTTTCCTTGCCTTGCGGTGCATTGCCTAGCCCTGCGTTGTCGTGCCTTAGCCTTGTTACCCCTTGCCGTGCAGTTCCTTCCGTTACCCTTGCCTTCCGTTGCATTCCCTTGCCTTCCTTGCGTTCCGTTACTCTTTGCTTGCTTCCCGTGCATTGCGTAGCCTTGCGTTGTCATGCCTTAGCCTTGCCTCGCCTGACCGTGCTTTCCCATGCGTTACCCTTTCCTTGCCTTGCCGTGCATTGCCTAGCGTGCGTTGTCGTGCCTTAGCCTTGTTTCCTCTTGCCGTGCGGTTCCTTCCGTTACACTTGCCTTTCCTTGCTTTCCCTTGCCTTCCTTACCTTCCGTTTCTCTTTGCTTGCCTTCCGTGCATTGCCTAGCCTTGCGTTGTCGTGCCTTAGCCTTGCCTCGCCGGAACGTGCTTTCCCATGCGTTACCCTTTACTTGCCTTGCCGTGCATTGCCTAGCGTGCGTTGTCGTGCCTTAGAATTGTTTCCCCTTGCCGTGCCGTTCCTTACGTTACCCTTGCCTTTCCTTGCTTTTCCTTGCCTTGCTTACCTTCCGTTACTCTTTGCTTGCCTTCCCTGCATTGCCTAGCCTTGCGTTGTCGTGCCTTAGGCTTATCTCGCCGGACCGTGCCTTCCTTTGCTTTAAGCTTTCCTTGCATTGTCGTGCATTGCCTAGCCTTGCGTTGTCGTGCCTTAGCCTTGTTTCCCCTTGCCGTGGCGTGCCTTTTGTTACACTTGCCTTGCCTGGCTTTGCCTTGCCTTCCTTTCCTTCCGTTACTCTTTCCTTGCCTTGCCGTGCATTGCCTAACCTTGCGTTGTCGTGCCTTATTGTTGCCTCACCTGACCGTGCCTTCCCTTGCGTTACCCTTTCCTTGCCTTGCCGTGCATTGCCTAGCCCTGCGATGTCGTGCCTTAGCCTTGTTACCCCTTGCCGTGCAATTCCTTCCGTTACCCTTGCCTTCCTTTGCTTTCCCTTGCCTTCCTTGCGTAGCGTTACTCTTTGCTTGCTTTCCGTGCATTGCCTAGCCTTGCGTTCTCGTACCTTAGCCTTATCTCGCCTGACCGTGCCTTCCTTTTCTTTAAGCTTTCCTTGCCTTGCCGTCCATTGCCTAGCCTTGCGTTGTCATGCCTTAGCCTTGCCTCGCCTGACCGTGCTTTCCCATGCGTTACCCTTTCCTTGCCTTGCCGTGCATTGCCTAGCGTGCGTTGTCCTGCCTTAGCCTTGTTTCCCCTTGCCGTGCGGTTCCTTCCGTTACACTTGCCTTTCCTTGCTTTCCCTTGCCTTCCTTACCTTCCGTTACTCTTTGCTTGCCTTCCGTGCATTGCCTAGCCTTGGGTTGTCGTGCCTTAGCCTTGCCTCGCCGGAACGTGCTTTCCCATGCGTTACCCTTTACTTGCCTTGCCGTGCATTGCCTAGCGTGCGTTGTCGTGCCTTAGACTTGTTTCCCCTTGCCGTGCCGTTCCTTACGTTACCCTTGCCTTTCCTTGCTTTTCCTTGACTTGCTTCCCTTCCGTTACTCTTTCCTTGCCTTCCCTGCATTGCCTAGCCTTGCGTTGTCGTGCCTTAGCCTTATCTCGCCTGACCGTACCTTCCTTTGCTTTAAGCTTTCCTTGCATTGTCGTGCATTGCCTAGCATTGCGTTTTCGTGCATTAGCCTTGCCTAGCCTCACGGTGCCTTGCCTTGCGTTACCCTTTCCTTGCCTTCCCTTGCATTGCCTAGCCGTGCGTTGTCGTGCCTTAGCCTTGTTTCCCCTTGCCGTGCCGTGCCTTTTGTTACACTTGCCTTGCCTGGCTTTGCCTTGCCTTCCTTTCCTTCCGTTACTCTTTCCTTGCCTTGCCGTGCACTGCCTAGCCTTGCGTTGTCGTGCATTAGCCTTGCCTCACCTGACCGTGCCTTCCCTTGCGTTACCCTTTCCTTGCCTTGCGGTGTATTGCCTAGCCTTGCGTTGTCGTGCCTTAGCCTTGTTATCCCTTGCCCTGCCGTTCCTTCCGTTACCCTTGCCTTCCGCTGCTTTCCCTTGCCTTCCTTGCGTTCCGTTACTCTTTGCTTGCTTTCCGTGCATTGCCTAGCCTTGCGTTGTCATGCCTTAGCCTTGCCTCGCCTGACCGTGCTTTCCCATGCGTTACCCTTTCCTTGCCTTGCCGTTCATTGCCTAGCGTGCGTTGTCGTGCCTTAGCCTTGTTTCCCCTTGCCGTGCGGTTCCTTCCGTTACACTTTCGTTTCCTTGCTTTCCCTTGCCTTCCTTACCTTCCGTTACTCTTTGCTTGCCTTCCGTCCATTGCCTAGCCTTGCGTTCTCGTACCTTAACCTTATCTCGCCTGACCGTGCCTTCCTTTGCTTTAAGCTTTCCTTGCCTTGCCGTGCATTGCCTAGCCCTGCGTTGTCGTGCCTTAGCCTTGTTACCCCTTGCCGTGCCGTTCCTTCCGTTACGCTTGCCTTCCCTTGCTTTCCCTTGCCTTCCTTGCGTTCCGTTACTCTTTGCTTGCTTTCCGTGCATTGCCTAGCCTTGCGTTGTCATGCCTTAGCCTTGCCTCGCCTGACCCTGCTGTCCCATGCGTTACCCTTTCCTTGCCTTGCCGTGCATTGCCTAGCGTGCTTTGTCGTGCCTTAGCCTTGTTTCCCCTTGCCGTGCGGTTCCTTCCGTTACACTTGCCTTTCCTTGCTTTCCCTTGCCTTCCTTACCTTCCGATACTCTTTGCTTGCCTTCCGTGCATTGCCTAGCCTTGCGTTGTCGTGCCTTAGCCTTGCCTCGCCGGAACGTGCTTTCCCATGCGTTACCCTTTACTTGCCTTGCCGTGCATTGCCTAGCGTGCGTTGTCGTGCCTTAGACTTGTTTCCCCTTGCCGTGCCGTTCCTTACGTTACCCTTGCCTTTCCTTGCTTTTCCTTGCCTTGCTTACCTTCCGTTACACTTTGCTTGCCTTCCCTGCATTGCCTAGCCTTGCGTTGTCGTGCCTTAGCCTTATCTCGCCTGACCGTGCCTTCCTTTACTTTAAGCTTTTCCTTGCATTGTCGTGCATTGCCTAGCCTTGCGTTGTCGTGCCTTAGCCTTGCCTCGCCTGACCGTGCTTTCGCATGCGTTACCCTTTCCTTGCCTTGCCGTGCATTGCCTAGCGTGCGTTGTCATGCCTTAGACTTGTTTCCCCTTGCCGTGCCGTTCCTTCCGTTACCCTTGCCTTTCCTTGCTTTTCCTTGCCTTGCTTACATTCCTTTACTCTTTTCTTGCCTTCCCTGCATTGCCTAGCCTTGCGTTGTCGTGCCTTAGCCTTATCTCGCCTGACCGTGCCTTCCTTTGCTTTAAGCTTTCCTTGCATTGTCGTGCATTGCCTAGCCTTGCATTTTCGTGCATTAGCCTTGCCTAGCCTCACCGTGCCTTGCCTTGCGTTACCCTTTCCTTGCCTTCCCTTGCATTGTCTAGCCGTGCGTTGTCGTGCCTTAGCCTTGTTTCCCCTTGCCGTGCCGTGCCTTTTGTTACACTTGCCTTGCCTGGCTTTGCCTTGCCTTCCTTTCCTTCCGTTACTCTTTCCTTGCCTTGCCGTGCACTGCCTAGCCTTGCGTTGTCGTGCATTAGCCTTGCCTCACCTGACCGTGCCTTCCCTTGCGTTACCCTTTCCTTGCCTTGCGGTGTATTGCCTAGCCTTGCGTTGTCGTGCCTTAGCCTTGTTACCCCTTGCCCTGCCGTTCCTTCCGTTACCCTTGCCTTCCGCTGCTTTCCCTTGCCTTCCTTGCGTTCCGTTACTCTTTGCTTGCTTTCCGGGCATTGCGTAGCCTTGCGTTGTCGTGCCTTAACCTCATCTCGCCTGACCGTGCCTTCCTTTGCTTTAAGCTTTCCTTGCATTGTCGTGCATTGCCTAGCCTTGCGTTTTCGTGCATTCGCCTTGCCTAGCCTCACCGTGCCTTGCCTTTCGTTACCCTTTCCTTGCCTTCCCTTCATTGCCTAGCCGTGCGTTGTCGTGCCTTAGCCTTGTTTCCCCTTGCCGTGCCGTGCCTTTTGTTACACTTGCTTTGCCTGGCTTTGCCTTGCCTTCCTTACCTTCCGTTACTCTTTGCTTGCCTTCCGTCCATTGCCTAGCCTTGCGTTGTCGTGCCTTAACCTTATCTCGCCTGACCGTGCCTTCCTTTGCTTTAAGCTTTCCTTGCCTTGCCGTGCATTGCCTAGCCCTGCGTTGTCGTGCCTTAGCCTTGTTACCCCTTGCCGTGCCGTTCCTTCCATTACGCTTGCCTTCCCTTGCTTTCCCTTGCCTTCCTTGCGTTCCGTTACTCTTTGCTTGCTTTCCGTGCATTGCCTAGCCTTGCGTTGTCATGCCTTAGCCTTGCCTCGCCTGACCGTGCTGTCCCATGCGTTACCCTTTCCTTGCCTTGCCGTGCGTTGCCTAGCGTGCTTTGTCGTGCCTTAGCCTTGTTTCCCCTTGCCGTGCGGTTCCTTCCGTTACACTTGCCTTTCCTTGCTTTCCCTTGCCTTCCTTACCTTCCGTTACTCTTTGCTTGCCTTCCGTGCATTGCCTAGCCTTGCGTTGTCGTGCCTTAGCCTTGCCTCGCCGGAACGTGCTTTCCCATGCGTTACCCTTTACTTGCCTTGCCGTGCATTGCCTAGCGTGCGTTGTCGTGCCTTAGACTTGTTTCCCCTTGCCGTGCCGTTCCTTACGTTACCCTTGCCTTTCCTTGCTTTTCCTTGCCTTGCTTACCTTCCGTTACTCTTTGCTTGCCTTCCCTGCATTGCCTAGCCTTGCGTTGTCGTGCCTTAGCCTTATCTCGCCTGACCGTGCCTTCCTTTACTTTAAGCTTTCCTTGCATTGTCGTGCATTGCCTAGCCTTGCGTTGTCGTGCCTTAGCCTTGCCTCGCCTGACCGTGCTTTCGCATGCGTTACCCTTTCCTTGCCTTGCCGTGCATTGCCTAGCGTGCGTTGTCATGCCTTAGACTTGTTTCCCCTTGCCGTGCCGTTCCTTCCGTTACCCTTGCCTTTCCTTGCTTTTCCTTGCCTTGCTTACATTCCTTTACTCTTTGCTTGCCTTCCCTGCATTGCCTAGCCCTGCGTTGTCGTGCCTTAGCCTTGTTATTGCCCCTTGCGTTGTCGTGCCTTTCCTTCCGTTACGCTTGCCTTCCCTTGCTTTCCCTTGCCTTCCTTGCGTTCCGTTACTCTTTGCTTGCTTTCCGTGCATTGCCTAGCCTTGCGTTGTCATGCCTTAGCCTTGCCTCGCCTGACCGTGCTGTCCCATGCGTTACCCTTTCCTTGCCTTGCCGTGCATTGCCTAGCGTGCGTTGTCGCGCCATAACCTTGTTTCCCCTTGCCGTGCGGTTCCTTCCGTTACACTTGCCTTTCCTTGCTTTTCCTTGCCTTGCTTACCTTCCGTTACTCTTTGCTTGCCTTCCCTGCAATGCCTAGCCTTGCGTTGTCGTGCCTTAGCCTTATCTCGCCTGACCGTGCCTTCCTTTGCTTTAAGCTTTCCTTGCATTGTCGTGCATTGCCAAGCCTTGCGTTTTCGTGCATTAGCCTTGCCTAAGCTCACCGTGCCTTGCCTTGCGTTACCCTTTCCTTGCCTTCCCTTGCATTGCCTAGCCGTGCGTTGTCGTGCCTTAGCCTTGTTTCCCCTTGCCGTGCCATGCCTTTTGTTACACTTGCCTTGCCTGGCTTTGCCTTGCCTTCCTTTCCTTCCGTTACTCTTTCCTTGCCTTGCCGTGCACTGCCTAGCCTTGCGTTGTCGTGCATTAGCCTTGCCTCACCTGACCGTGCCTTCCCTTGCGTTACCCTTTCCTTGCCTTGCGGTGTATTGCCTAGCCTTGCGTTGTCGTGCCTTAGCCTTGTTACCCCTTGCCCTGCCGTTCCTTCCGTTACCCTTGCCTTCCGTTGCTTTCCCTTGCCTTCCTTGCGTTCCGTTACTCTTTGCTTGCTTTCCGTGCATTGCCTAGCCTTGCGTTGTCATGCCTTAGCCTTGCCTCGCCTGACCGTGCTTTCCCATGCGTTGCCCTTTCCTTGCCTTGCCGTGCATTGCCTAGCGTGCGTTGTCGTGCCTTAGCCTTGTTTCCCCTTGCCGTGCGGTTCCTTCCGTTACACTTTCGTTTCCTTGCTTTCCCTTGCCTTCCTTACCTTCCGTTACTCTTTGCTTGCCTTCTGTCCATTGCCTAGCCTTGCGTTCTCGTACCTTAGCCTTATCTCGCCTGACCGTGCCTTCCTTTGCTTTAAGCTTTCCTTGCCTTGCCGTGCATTGCCTAGCGTGCGTTGTCCTGCCTTAGCCTTGTTTCCCCTTGCCGTGCGGTTCCTTCCGTTACACTTGCCTTTCCTTGCTTTCCCTTGCCTTCCTTACCTTCCGTTACTCTTTGCTTGCCTTCCTTGCATTGCCTAGCCTTGCGTTGTCGTGCCTTAGCCTTGCCTCGCCGGAACGTGCTTTCCCATGCGTTACCCTTTACTTGCCTTGCAGTGCATTGCCTAGCGTGCATTGTCGTGCCTTAGACTTGTTTCCCATTGCCGTGCCGTCCCTTACGTTACCCTTGCCTTTCCTTGCTTTTCCTTGACTTGCTTACCTTCCGTTACTCTTTCCTTGCCTTCCCTGCATTGCCTAGCCTTGCGTTGTCGTGCCTTAGCCTTATCTCGCCTGACCGTGCCTTCCTTTGCTTTAAGCTTTCCTTGAATTGTCGTGCATTGCCTAGCTTTGCGTTTTCGTGCATTAGCCTTCCCTAGCCTCACCGTGCCTTTCCTTGCGTTACTCTTTCCTTGCCTTGCCGTGCATTGCCTAGCCCTGCGTTGTCGTGCCTTAGCCTTGTTTCCCCTTGCGTGCAATTCCTTCCGTTACCCTTGCCTTCCGTTGCATTCCCTTGCCTTCCTTGCGTTCCGTTACTCTTTGCTTGCTTTCCGGGCATTGCGTAGCCTTGCGTTGTCGTGCCTTAGCCTTATCTCGCCTGACCGTGCCTTCCTTTGCTTTAAGCTTTCCTTGCATTGTCGTGCATTGCCTAGCCTTGCGTTTTCGTGCATTAGCCTTGCCTAGCCTCACCGTGCCTTGCCTTGCGTTACCCTTTCCTTGCATTCCCTTCATTGCCTAGCCGTGCGTTGTCGTTCCTTAGCCTTGTTTCCCCTTGCCGTGCCGTGCCTTTTGTTACACTTGCCTTGCCTGGCTTTGCCTTGCCTTCCTTACCTTCTGTTACTCTTTGCTTGCCTTCCGTCCATTGCCTAGCCTTGCGTTGTCGTGCCTTAGCCTTATCTCGCCTGACCGTGCCTTCCTTTGCTTTAAGCTTTCCTTGCCTTGCCGTGCATTGCCTAGCCCTGCGTTGTCGTGCCTTAGCCTTGTTACCCCTTGCCGTGCCGTTCCTTCCGTTACGCTTGCCTTCCCTTGCTTTCCCTTGACTTCCTTGCGTTCCGTTACTCTTTGCTTGCTTTCCGTGCATTGCCTAGCCTTGCGTTGTCATGCCTTAGCCTTGCCTCGCCTGACCGTGCTGTCGAATGCGTTACTCTTTCCTTGCCTTGCCGTGCGTTGCCTAGCGTGCTTTGTCGTGCCTTAGCCTTGTTTCCCCTTGCCGTGCGGTTCCTTCCGTTACACTTGCCTTTCCTTGCTTTCCCTTGCCTTCCTTACCTTCCGTTACTCTTTGCTTGCCTTCCGTGCATTGCCTAGCCTTGCGTTGTCGTGCCTTAGCCTTGCCTCGCCGGAACGTGCTTTCCCATGCGTTACCCTTTACTTGCCTTGCCGTGCATTGCCTAGCGTGCGTTGTCGTGCCTTAGACTTGTTTCCCCTTGCCGTGCCGTTCCTTACGTTACCCTTGCCTTTCCTTGCTTTTCCTTGCCTTGCTTACCTTCCGTTACTCTTTGCTTGCCTTCCCTGCATTGCCTAGCCTTGCGTTGTCGTGCCTTAGCCTTATCTCGCCTGACCGTGCCTTCCTTTACTTTAAGCTTTCCTTGGATTGTCGTGCATTGCCTAGCCTTGCGTTGTCGTGCCTTAGCCTTGCCTCGCCTGACCGTGCTTTCGCATGCGTTACCCTTTCCTTGCCTTGCCGTGCATTGCCTAGCGTGCGTTGTCATGCCTTAGACTTGTTTCCCCTTGCCGTGCCGTTCCTTCCGTTACCTTTGCCTTTCCTTGCTTTTCCTTGCCTTGCTTACATTCCTTTACTCTTTGCTTGCCTTCCCTGCATTGCCTAGCCCTGCGTTGTCGTGCCTTAGCCTTGTTACCCCTTGCCGTGCCTTTCCTTCCGTTACGCTTGCCTTCCCTTGCTTTCCCTTGCCTTCCTTGCGTTCCGTTACTCTTTGCTTGCTTTCCGTGCATTGCCTAGACTTGCGTTGTCATGCCTTAGCCTTGCCTCGCCTGACCGTGCTTTCCCATGCGTTACCCTTTCCTTGCCTTGCCGTGCATTGCCTAGCGTGCGTTGTCGTGCCATAGCCTTGTTTCCCCTTGCCGTGCGGTTCCTTCCGTTACACTTGCCTTTCCTTGCTTTTCCTTGCCTTGCTTACCTTCCGTTACTCTTTGCTTGCCTTCCCTGCAATGCCTAGCCTTGCGTTGTCGTGCCTTAGCCTTATCTCGCCTAACCGTGCCTTCCTTTGCTTTAAGCTTTCCTTGCATCGTCGTGCATTGCCAAGCCTTGCGTTTTCGTGCATTAGCCTTGCCTAAGCTCACCGTGCCTTGCCTTGCGTTACCCTTTCCTTGCCTTCCCTTGCATTGCCTAGCCGTGCGTTGTCGTGCCTTAGCCTTGTTTCCCCTTGCCGTGCCGTGCCTTTTGTTACACTTGCTTTGCCTGGCTTTGCCTTGCCTTCCTTTCCTTCCCTTACTCTTTCCTTGCCTTGCCGTGCACTGCCTAGCCTTGCGTTGTCGTCCATTAGCCTTGCCTCACCTGACCGTGCCTTCCCTTGCGTTACCCTTTCCTTGCCTTGCGGTGTATTGCCTAGCCTTGCGTTGTCGTGCCTTAGCCTTGTTACCCCTTGCCCTGCCGTTCCTTCCGTTACCCTTGCCTTCCGTTGCTTTCCCTTGCCTTCCTTGCGTTCCGTTACTCTTTGCTTGCTTTCCGTGCATTGCCTAGCCTTGCGTTGTAATGCCTTAGCCTTGCCTCGCCTGACCGTGCTTTCCCATGCGTTACCCTTTCCTTGCCTTGCCGTGCATTGCCTAGCGTGCGTTGTCGTGCCTTAGCCTTGTTTCCCCTTGCCGTGCGGTTCCTTCCGTTACACTTTCGTTTCCTTGCTTTCCCTTGCCTTCCTTACCTTCCGTTACCCTTTGCTTGCCTTCTGTCCATTGCCTAGCCTTGCGTTCTCGTACCTTAGCCTTATCTCGCCTCACCGTGCCTTCCTTTGCTTTAAGCTTTCCTTGCCTTGCCGTGCATTGCCTAGCCCTGCGTTGTCGTGCCTTAGCCTTGTTACCCCTTGCCGTGCCGTTCCTTCCGTTACGCTTGCCTTCCCTTGCTTTCCCTTGCCTTCCTTGCGTTCCGTTACTCTTTGCTTGCTTTCCGTGCATTGGCTAGCCTTGCGTTGTCATGCCTTAGCCTTGCCTCGCCTGACCGTGCTGTCCCATGCGTTACCCTTTCCTTGCCTTGCCGTGCATTGCCTAGCGTGCTTTGTCGTGCCTTAGCCTTGTTTCCCCTTGCCGTGCGGTTCCTTCCGTTACACTTGCCTTTCCTTGCTTTCCCTTGCCTTCCTTACCTTCCGTTACTCTTTGCTTGCCTTCCGTGCATTGCCTAGCCTTGCGTTGTCGTGCCTTAGCCTTGCCTCGCCGGAACGTGCTTTCCCATGCGTTACCCTTTACTTGCCTTGCCGTGCATTGCCTGGCGTGCGTTGTCGTGCCTTAGACTTGTTTCCCCTTGCCGTGCCGTTCCTTACGTTACCCTTGCCTTTCCTTGCTTTTCCTTGCCTTGCTTACCTTCCGTTACTCTTTGCTTGCCTTCCCTGCATTGCCTAGCCTTGCGTTGTCGTGCCTTAGCCTTATCTCGCCTGACCGTGCCTTCCTTTACTTTAAGCTTTCCTTGCATTGTCGTGCATTGCCTAGCCTTGCGTTGTCGTGCCTTAGCCTTGCCTCGCCTGACCGTGCTTTCGCATGCGTTACCCTTTCCTTGCCTTGCCGTGCATTGCCTAGCGTGCGTTGTCATGCCTTAGACTTGTTTCCCCTTGCCGTGCCGTTCCTTCCGTTACCCTTGCCTTTCCTTGCTTTTCCTTGCCTTGCTTACATTCCTTTACTCTTTGCTTGCCTTCCCTGCATTGCCTAGCCCTGCGTTGTCGTGCCTTAGCCTTATCTCGCCTATACGTGCCTTCCTTTGCTTTAAGCTTTCCTTGCATTGTCGTGCATTGCCAAGCCTTGGGTTTTCGTGCATTAGCCTTGCCTAAGCTCACCGTGCCTTGCCTTGCGTTACCCTTTCCTTGCCTTCCCTTGCATTGCCTAGCCTTGCGTTCTCATGCCTTAGCCTTGCCTCACCTGACCGTGCCTTCCCTTGCGTTACCCTTTCCTTGCCTTGCGGTGCATTGCCTAGCCCTGCGTTGTCGTGCCTTAGCCTTGTTACCCCTTGCCCTGCCGTTCCTTCCGTTACCCTTGCCTTCCGTTGCATTCCCTTGCCTTCCTTGCGTTCCGTTACTCTTTGCTTGCTTCCCGTGCATTGCGTAGCCTTGCGTTGTCATGCCTTAGCCTTGCCTCGCCTGACCGTGCTTTCCCATGCGTTACCCTTTCCTTGCCTTGCCGTGCATTGCCTAGCGTGCGTTGTCGTGCCTTAGCCTTGTTTCCTCTTGCCTTGCGGTTCCTTCCGTTATACTTGCCTTTCCTTGCTTTCCCTTGCCTTCCTTACCTTCCGTTTCTCTTTGCTTGCCTTCCGTGCATTGCCTAGCCTTGCGTTGTCGTGCCTTAGCCTTGCCCGCCGGAACGTGCTTTCCCATGCGTTACCCTTTACTTGCCTTGCCGTGCATTGCCTAGCGTGCGTTGTCGTGCCTTAGACTTGTTTCCCCTTGCCGTGCCGCTCCTTACGTCACCCTTGCCTTTCCTTGCTTTTCCTTGCCTTGCTTACCTTCCGTTATTCTTTGCTTCCCTTCCCTGCATTGCCTAGCCTTGCGTTGTCGTGCCTTAGGCTGATCTCGCCGGACCGTGCCTTCCTTTGCTTTAAGCTTTCCTTGCATTGTCGTGCATTGCCTAGCCTTGCGTTGTCGTGCCTTAGCCTTGTTTCCCCTTGCCGTGGCGTGCCTTTTGTTACACTTGCCTTGCCTGGCTTTGCCTTGCCTTCCTTTCCTTCCGTTACTCTTTCCTTGCCTTGCCGTGCATTGCCTAACCTTGCGTTGTCGTGCCTTATCGTTGCCTCACCTGACCGTGCCTTCCCTTGCGTTACCCTTTCCTTGCCTTGCCGTGCATTGCCTAGCCCTGCGATGTCGTGCCTTAGCCTTGTTACCCCTTGCCGTGCAATTCCTTCCGTTACCCTTGCCTTCCTTTGCTTTCCCTTGCCTTCCTTGCGTTCCGTTACTCTTTGCTTGCTTTCCGTGCATTGCCTAGCCTTGCGTTCTCGTACCTTAGCCTTATCTCGCCTGACCGTGCCTTCCTTTTCTTTAAGCTTTCCTTGCATTGTCGTGCATTGCCTAGCCTTGCGTTGTCGTGCCTTAGCCTTGCCTCGCCTGACCGTGCTTTCGCATGCGTTACCCTTTCCTTGCCTTGCCGTGCATTGCCTAGCGTGCGTTGTCATGCCTTAGACT
Source organism: Macrotis lagotis (assembly GCF_037893015.1). Classification (NCBI taxonomy): domain Eukaryota; kingdom Metazoa; phylum Chordata; class Mammalia; order Peramelemorphia; family Peramelidae; genus Macrotis; species Macrotis lagotis. The sequence goes on along the minus strand of NW_027422199.1, from coordinate 152,731 downwards.
TGTTTCCCCTTGCCGTGCCGTTCCTTCCGTTACCCTTGCCTTTCCTTGCTTTTCCTTGCCTTGCTTACATTCCTTTACTCTTTTCTTGCCTTCCCTGCATTGCCTAGCCTTGCGTTGTCGTGCCTTAGCCTTATCTCGCCTGACCGTGCCTTCCTTTGCTTTAAGCTTTCCTTGCATTGTCGTGCATTGCCTAGCCTTGCATTTTCGTGCATTAGCCTTGCCTAGCCTCACCGTGCCTTGCCTTGCGTTACCCTTTCCTTGCCTTCCCTTGCATTGCCTAGCCGTGCGTTGTCGTGCCTTAGCCTTGTTTCCCCTTGCCGTGCCGTGCCTTTTGTTACACTTGCCTTGCCTGGCTTTGCCTTGCCTTCCTTTCCTTCCGTTACTCTTTCCTTGCCTTGCCGTGCACTGCCTAGCCTTGCGTTGTCGTGCATTAGCCTTGCCTCACCTGACCGTGCCTTCCCTTGCGTTACCCTTTCCTTGCCTTGCGGTGTATTGCCTACCCTTGCGTTGTCGTGCCTTAGCCTTGTTACCCCTTGCCCTGCCGTTCCTTCCGTTACCCTTGCCTTCCGCTGCTTTCCCTTGCCTTCCTTGCGTTCCGTTACTCTTTGCTTGCTTTCCGGGCATTGCGTAGCCTTGCGTTGTCGTGCCTTAGCCTTATCTCGCCTGACCGTGCCTTCCTTTGCTTTAAGCTTTCCTTGCATTGTCGTGCATTGCCTAGCCTTGCGTTTTCGTGCATTAGCCTTGCCTAGCCTCACCGTGCCTTGCCTTGCGTTACCCTTTCCTTGCCTTCCCTTCATTGCCTAGCCGTGCGTTGTCGTGCCTTAGCCTTGTTTCCCCTTGCCGTGCCGTGCCTTTTGTTACACTTGCCTTGCCTGGCTTTGCCTTGCCTTCCTTACCTTCCGTTACTCTTTGCTTGCCTTCCGTCCATTGCCTAGCCTTGCGTTGTCGTGCCTTAACCTTATCTCGCCTGACCGTGCCTTCCTTTGCTTTAAGCTTTCCTTGCCTTGCCGTGCATTGGCTAGCCCTGCGTTGTCGTGCCTTAGCCTTGTTACCCCTTGCCGTGCCGTTCCTTCCGTTACGCTTGCCTTCCCTTGCTTTCCCTTGCCTTCCTTGCGTTCCGTTACTCTTTGCTTGCTTTACGTGCATTGCCTAGCCTTGCGTTGTCATGCCTTAGCCTTGCCTCGCCTGACCGTGCTTTCCCATGCGTTACCCTTTCCTTGCCTTGCCGTGCGTTGCCTAGCGTGCTTTGTCGTGCCTTAGCCTTGTTTCCCCTTGCCGTGCGGTTCCTTCCGTTACACTTGCCTTTCCTTGCTTTCCCTTGCCTTCCTTACCTTCCGTTACTCTTTGCTTGCCTTCCGTGCATTGCCTAGCCTTGCGTTGTCGTGCCTTAGCCTTGCCTCGCCGGAACGTGCTTTCCCATGCCTTACCCTTTACTTGCCTTGCCGTGCATTGCCTAGCGTGCGTTGTCGTGCCTTAGACTTGTTTCCCCTTGCCGTGCCGTTCCTTACGTTACCCTTGCCTTTCCTTGCTTTTCCTTGCCTTGCTTACCTTCCGTTACTCTTTGCTTGCCTTCCCTGCATTGCCTAGCCTTGCGTTGTCGTGCCTTAGCCTTATCTCGCCTGACCGTGCCTTCCTTTACTTTAAGCTTTCCTTGCATTGTCGTGCATTGCCTAGCCTTGCGTTGTCGTGCCTTAGCCTTGCCTCGCCTGACCGTGCTTTCGCATGCGTTACCCTTTCCTTGCCTTGCCGTGCATTGCCTAGCGTGCGTTGTCATGCCTTAGACTTGTTTCCCCTTGCCGTGCCGTTCCTTCCGTTACCCTTGCCTTTCCTTGCTTTTCCTTGCCTTGCTTACATTCCTTTACTCTTTGCTTGCCTTCCCTGCATTGCCTAGCCCTGCGTTGTCGTGCCTTAGCCTTGTAACCCCTTGCCGTGCCTTTCCTTCCGTTACGCTTGCCTTCCCTTGCTTTCCCTTGCCTTCCTTGCGTTCCGTTACTCTTTGCTTGCTTTCCGTGCATTGCCTAGCCTTGAGTTGTCATGCCTTAGCCTTGCCTCGCCTGACCGTGCTTTCCCATGCGTTACCCTTTCCTTGCCTTGCCGTGCATTGCCTAGCGTGCGTTGTCGTGCCATAGCCTTGTTTCCCCTTGCCGTGCGGTTCCTTCCGTTACACTTGCCTTTCCTTGCTTTTCCTTGCCTTGCTTACCTTCCGTTACTCTTTGCTTGCCTTCCCTGCAATGCCTAGCCTTGCGTTGTCGTGCCTTAGCCTTATCTCGCCTAACCGTGCCTTCCTTTGCTTTAAGCTTTCCTTGCCTTGCCGTGCATTGCCTAGCCCTGCGTTGTCGTGCCTTAGCCTTGTTACCCCTTGCCGTGCCGTTCCTTCCGTTACGCTTGCCTTCCCTTGCTTTCCCTTGCCTTCCTTGCGTTCCGTTACTCTTTGCTTGCTTTCCGTGCATTGCCTAGCCTTGCGTTGTCGTGCCTTAGCCTTGCCTCGCCGGAACGTGCTTTCCCATGCGTTACCCTTTACTTGCCTTGCAGTGCATTGCCTAGCGTGCGTTGTCCTGCCTTAGCCTTGTTTCCCCTTGCCGTGCGGTTCCTTCCGTTACACTTGCCTTTCCTTGCTTTCCCTTGCCTTCCTTACCTTCCGTTACTCTTTGCTTGCCTTCCGTGCATTGCCTAGCGTTGCGTTGTCGTGCCTTAGCCTTGCCTCGCCGGAACGTGCTTTCCCATGCGTTACCCTTTACTTGCCTTGCAGTGCATTGCCTAGCGTGCGTTGTCGTGCCTTAGACTTGTTTCCCCTTGCCGTGCCGTTCCTTACGTTACCCTTGCCTTTCCTTGCTTTTCCTTGACTTGCTTACCTTCCGTTACACTTTCCTTGCCTTCCCTGCATTGCCTAGCCTTGCGTTGTCGTGCCTTAGCCTTATCTCGCCTGACCGTGCCTTCCTTTACTTTAAGCTTTCCTTGAATTGTCGTGCATTGCCTAGCTTTGCGTTTTCGTGCATTAGCCTTCCCTAGCCTCACTGTGCCTTTCCTTGCGTTACTCTTTCCTTGCCTTGCCGTGCATTGCCTAGCCGTGCGTTGTCGTGCCTTAGCCTTGTTTCCCCTTGCGTGCAATTCGTTCCGTTACCCTTGCCTTCCGTTGCATTCCCTTGCCTTCCTTGCGTTCCGTTACTCTTTGCTTGCTTTCCGGGCATTGCGTAGCCTTGCGTTGTCGTGCCTTAGCCTTATCTCGCCTGACCGTGCCTTCCTTTGCTTTAAGCTTTCCTTGCATTGTCGTGCATTGCCTAGCCTTGCGTTTTCGTGCATTAGCCTTGCCTAGCCTCACCGTGCCTTGCCTTGCGTTACCCTTTCCTTGCCTTCCCTTCATTGCCTAGCCGTGCGTTGTCGTGCCTTAGCCTTGTTTCCCCTTGCCGTGCCGTGCCTTTTGTTACGCTTGCCTTGCCTTGCTTTGCCTTGCCTTCCTTACCTTCCGTTACTCTTTGCTTGCCTTCCGTCCATTGCCTAGCCTTGCGTTGTCGTGCCTTAACCTTATCTCGCCTGACCGTGCCTTCCTTTGCTTTAAGCTTTCCTTGCCTTGCCGTGCATTGCCTAGCCCTGCGTTGTCGTGCCTTAGCCTTGTTACCCCTTGCCGTGCCGTTCCTTCCGTTACGCTTGCCTTCCCTTGCTTTCCCTTGCCTTCCTTGCTTTCCGTTACTCTTTGCTTGCTTTCCGTGCATTGCCTAGCCTTGCGTTGTCATGCCTTAGCCTTGCCTCGCCTGACCGTGCTGTCCCATGCGTTACCCTTTCCTTGCCTTGCCGTGCGTTGCCTAGCGTGCTTTGTCGTGCCTTAGCCTTGTTTCCCCTTGCCGTGCGGTTCCTTCCGTTACACTTGCCTTTCCTTGCTTTCCCTTGCCTTCCTTACCTTCCGTTACTCTTTGCTTGCCTTCCGTGCATTGCCTAGCCTTGCGTTGTCGTGCCTTAGCCTTGCCTCGCCGGAACGTGCTTTCCCATGCGTTACCCTTTACTTACCTTGCCGTGCATTGCCTAGCGTGTGTTGTCGTGCCTTAGACTTGTTTCCCCTTGCCGTGCCGTTCCTTACGTTACCCTTGCCTTTCCTTGCTTTTCCTTGCCTTGCTTACCTTCCGTTACTCTTTGCTTGCCTTCCCTGCATTGCCTAGCCTTGCGTTGTCGTGCCTTAGCCTTATCTCGCCTGACCGTGCCTTCCTTTGCTTTAAGCTTTCCTTGCATTGTCGTGCATTGCCTAGCCTTGCGTTTTCGTGCATTAGCCTTGCCTAGCCTCACCGTGCCTTGCCTTGCGTTACCCTTTCCTTGCCTTCCCTTGCATTGCCTAGCCGTGCGTTGTCGTGCCTTAGCCTTGTTTCCCCTTGCCGTGCCGTGCCTTTTGTTACACTTGCCTTGCCTGGCTTTGCCTTGCCTTCCTTTCCTTCCGTTACTCTTTCCTTGCCTTGCCGTGCACTGCCTAGCCTTGCGTTGTCGTGCATTAGCCTTGCCTCACCTGACCGTGCCTTCCCTTGCGTTACCCTTTCCTTGCCTTGCGGTGTATTGCCTAGCCTTGCGTTGTCGTGCCTTAGCCTTGTTACCCCTTGCCCTGCCGTTCCTTCCGTTACCCTTGCCTTCCGCTGCTTTCCCTTGCCTTCCTTGCCTTCCGTTACTCTTTCCTTGCCTTGCCGTGCATTGCCTAGCGTGCGTTGTCATGCCTTAGACTTGTTTCCCCTTGCCGTGCCGTTCCTTCCGTTACCCTTGCCTTTCCTTGCTTTTCCTTGCCTTGCTTACATTCCTTTACTCTTTTCTTGCCTTCCCTGCATTGCCTAGCCTTGCGTTGTCGTGCCTTAGCCTTATCTCGCCTGACCGTGCCTTCCTTTGCTTTAAGCTTTCCTTGCATTGTCGTGCATTGCCTAGCCTTGCATTTTCGTGCATTAGCCTTGCCTAGCCTCACCGTGCCTTGCCTTGCGTTACCCTTTCCTTGCCTTCCCTTGCATTGCCTAGCCTTGCGTTCTCATGCCTTAGCCTTGCCTCACCTGACCGTGCCTTCCCTTGCGTTACCCTTTCCTTGCCTTGCGGTGCATTGCCTAGCCCTGCGTTGTCGTGCCTTAGCCTTGTTACCCCTTGCCGTGCAGTTCCTTCCGTTACCCTTGCCTTCCGTTGCATTCCCTTGCCTTCCTTGCGTTCCGTTACTCTTTGCTTGCTTCCCGTGCATTGCGTAGCCTTGCGTTGTCATGCCTTAGCCTTGCCTCGCCTGACCGTGCTTTCCCATGCGTTACCCTTTCCTTGCCTTGCCGTGCATTGCCTAGCGTGCGTTGTCGTGCCTTAGCCTTGTTTCCTCTTGCCGTGCGGTTCCTTCCGTTATACTTGCCTTTCCTTGCTTTCCCTTGCCTTCCTTACCTTCCGTTTCTCTTTGCTTGCCTTCCGTGCATTGCCTAGCCTTGCGTTGTCGTGCCTTAGCCTTGCCCGCCGGAACGTGCTTTCCCATGCGTTACCCTTTACTTGCCTTGCCGTGCATTGCCTAGCGTGCGTTGTCGTGCCTTAGACTTGTTTCCCCTTGCCGTGCCGTTCCTTACGTTACCCTTGCCTTTCCTTGCTTTTCCTTGCCTTGCTTACCTTCCGTTACTCTTTGCTTGCCTTCCCTGCATTGCCTAGCCTTGCGTTGTCGTGCCTTAGGCTTATCTCGCCGGACCGTGCCTTCCTTTGCTTTAAGCTTTCCTTGCATTGTCGTGCATTGCCTAGCCTTGCGTTGTCGTGCCTTAGCCTTGTTTCCCCTTGCCGTGGCGTGCCTTTTGTTACGCTTGCCTTGCCTGGCTTTGCCTTGCCTTCCTTTCCTTCCGTTACTCTTTCCTTGCCTTGCCGTGCATTGCCTAACCTTGCGTTGTCGTGCCTTATCGTTGCCTCACCTGACCGTGCCTTCCCTTGCGTTACCCTTTCCTTGCCTTGCCGTGCATTGCCTAGCCCTGCGATGTCGTGCCTTAGCCTTGTTACCCCTTGCCGTGCAATTCCTTCCGTTACCCTTGCCTTCCCTTGCTTTCCCTTGCCTTCCTTGCGTTCCGTTACTCTTTGCTTGCTTTCCGTGCATTGCCTAGCCTTGCGTTGTCGTGCCTTAGCCTTGCCTCGCCGGAACGTGCTTTCCCATGCGTTACCCTTTACTTGCCTTGCAGTGCATTGCCTAGCGTGCGTTGTCGTGCCTTAGACTTGTTTCCCCTTGCCGTGCCGTTCCTTACGTTACCCTTGCCTTTCCTTGCTTTTCCTTGACTTGCTTACCTTCCGTTACTCTTTCCTTGCCTTCCCTGCATTGCCTAGCCTTGCGTTGTCGTGCCTTAGCCTTATCTCGCCTGACCGTGCCTTCCTTTGCTTTAAGCTTTCCTTGCATTGTCGTGCATTGCCTAGCCTTGCGTTTTCGTGCATTAGCCTTGCCTAGCCTCACCGTGCCTTGCCTTGCGTTACCCTTTCCTTGCCTTCCCTTCATTGCCTAGCCGTGCGTTGTCGTGCCTTAGACTTGTTTCCCCTTGCCGTGCCGTTCCTTCCGTTACCCTTGCCTTCCTTTGCTTTCCCTTGCCTTCCTTGCGTTCCGTTACTCTTTGCTTGCTTTCCGTGCATTGCCTAGCCTTGCGTTCTCGTACCTTAGCCTTATCTCGCCTGACCGTGCCTTCCTTTTCTTTAAGCTTTCCTTGCATTGTCGTGCATTGCCTAGCCTTGCGTTGTCGTGCCTTAGCCTTGCCTCGCCTGACCGTGCTTTCGCATGCGTTACCCTTTCCTTGCCTTGCCGTGCATTGCCTAGCGTGCGTTGTCATGCCTTAGACTTGTTTCCCCTTGCCGTGCCGTTCCTTCCGTTACCCTTGCCTTTCCTTGCTTTTCCTTGCCTTGCTTACATTCCTTTACTCTTTGCTTGCCTTCCCTGCATTGCCTAGCCCTGCGTTGTCGTGCCTTAGCCTTGTTATCCCTTGCCGTGCCTTTCCTTCCGTTACGCTTGCCTTCCCTTGCTTTCCCTTGCCTTCCTTGCGTTCCGTTACTCTTTGCTTGCTTTCCGTGCATTGCTAGCCTTGCGTTGTCATGCCTTAGCCTTGCCTCGCCTGACCGTGCTTTCCCATGCGTTACCCTTTCCTTGCCTTGCCGTGCATTGCCTAGCCTGCGTTGTCGTGCCATAGCCTTGTTTCCCCTTGCCGTGCGGTTCCTTCCGTTACACTTGCCTTTCCTTGCTTTTCCTTGCCTTGCTTACCTTCCTTTACTCTTTGCTTGCCTTCCCTGCAATGCCTAGCCTTGCGTTGTCGTGCCTTAGCCTTATCTCGCCTAACCGTGCCTTCCTTTGCTTTAAGCTTTCCTTGCATTGTCGTGCATTGCCAAGCCTTGCGTTTTCGTGCATTAGCCTTGCCTAAGCTCACCGTGCCTTGCCTTGCGTTACCCGTTCCTTGCCTTCCCTTGCATTGCCTAGCCGTGCGTTGTCGTGCCTTAGCCTTGTTTCCCCTTGCCGTGGCGTGCCTTTTGTTACACTTGCCTTGCCTGGCTTTGCCTTGCCTTCCTTTCCTTCCGTTACTCTTTCCTTGCCTTGGCGTGCATTGCCTAACCTTGCGTTGTCGTGCCTTATCCTTGCCTCACCTGACCGTGCCTTCCCTTGCGTTACCCTTTCCTTGCCTTGCCGTGCATTGCCTAGCGCTGCGTTGTCGTGCCTTAGCCTTGTTACCCGTTGCCGTGCAATTCCTTCCGTTACCCTTGCCTTCCTTTGCTTTCCCTTGCCTTCCTTGCGTTCCGTTACTCTTTGCTTGCTTTCCGTGCATTGCCTAGCCTTGCGTTGTCATGCCTTAGCCTTGCCTCGCCTGACCGTGCTTTCCCATGCGTTACCCTTTCTTTGCCTTGCCGTGCATTGCCTAGCGTGCGTTGTCGTGCCTTAGCCTTGTTTCCCCTTGCCGTGCCGTTCCTTCCGTTACCCTTGCCTTGCCTTGCTTTCCCTTGCCTTCGAAGCCTTCCGTTAGTCTTTGCTTCCCTTCCGTTCATTGCCTAGCTTTGCGTTGTCGTGCCTTAGCCTTACCTCGCCTGACCGTGCCTTGCCTTGCGTACCCTTTCCTTGCCTTGCCGTGCATTGCCTAGCCGTGCGTTCTCGTGCCTTAGCCTTGTTTATCCTTGCCGTGCCGTGTCTTTTGTTACACTTGCCTTGCCTGGCTTTGCCTTGCCTTCCTTTCCTTCCGTTACTCTTTCTTTGCCTTGCCGTGCACTGCCTAGCCTTGCGTTGTCCTGCATTAGCCTTGCCTCACCTGACCGTGCCTTCCCTTGCGTTACCCTTTCCTTGAATTGCGGTGCATTGCCTAGCCCTGCGTTGTCGTGCCTTAGCCTTGTTACCCCTTGCCCTGCCGTTCCTTCCGTTACCCTTGCCTTTCCTTGCTTTCCCTTGCCTTCCTTACCTTCCGTTACTCTTTGCTTACCTTCCCTGCATTGCCTAGCCTTGCGTTGTCGTGCCTTAGCCTTATCTCGCCTGACCATGCCTTCCTTTGCTTTAAGCTTTCCTTGCTTTGTCGTGCACTGCCTAGCCTTGCGTTTTCGTGCATTAGCCTTGCCTAGCCTCACCGTGCCTTGCCTTGCGTTACCCTTTCCTTGCCTTACCATGCATTGCCTAGCCGTGCGTTGTCGTGCCTTAGCCTTGTTTCCCCTTGCGGTGCCGTGCCTTTTGTTACACTTGCCTTGCCTGGCTTTCCCTTGCCTTCCTTACCTTCCGTTACTCTTTGCTTGCCTTCCGGGCATTGCCTAGCCATGCGTTGTCGTGCCTTATCCTTGCCTCACCTGACCGTGCCTTCCCTTGCGTTACCCTTTCCTTGCCTTGCCGTGCATTGCCTAGCCCTGCGTTGTCGTGCCTTAGCCTTGTTACCCCTTGCCGTGCAATTCCTTCCGTTACCCTTGCCTTCCGTTGCTTTCCCTTGGCTTCCTTGCGTTCCGTTACTCTTTGCTTGCTTTCCGTGCATTGCCTAGCCTTGCGTTGTCGTGCCTTAGCCTTGCCTCGCCTGACCGTGCTTTCGCATGCGTTACCCTTTCCTTGCCTTGCCGTGCATTGCCTAGCGTGCGTTGTCATGCCTTAGACTTGTTTCCCCTTGCCGTGCCGTTCCTTCCGTTACCCTTGCCTTTCCTTGCTTTTCCTTGCCTTGCTTACATTCCTTTACTCTTTTCTTGCCTTCCCTGCATTGCCTAGCCTTGCGTTGTCGTGCCTTAGCCTTATCTCGCCTGACCGTGCCTTCCTTTGCTTTAAGCTTTCCTTGCATTGTCGTGCATTGCCTAGCCTTGCGTTTTCGTGCATTAGCCTTGCCTAGCCTCACCGTGCCTTGCCTTGCGTTACCCTTTCCTTGCCTTCCCTTGCATTGCCTAGCCGTGCATTGTCGTGCCTTAGCCTTGTTTCCCCTTGCCGTGCCGTGCCTTTTGTTACACTTGCATTGCCTGGCTTTGCCTTGCCTTCCTTTCCTTCCGTTACTCTTTCCTTGCCTTGCCGTGCACTGCCTAGCCTTGCGTTGTCGTGCATTAGCCTTGCCTCACCTGACCGTGCCTTCCCTTGCGTTACCCTTTCCTTGCCTTGCGGTGTATTGCCTAGCCTTGCGTTGTCGTGCCTTAGCCTTGTTACCCCTTGCCCTGCCGTTCCTTCCGTTACCCTTGCCTTCCGTTGCTTTCCCTTGCCTTCCTTGCGTTCCGTTACTCTTTGCTTGCTTTCCGTGCATTGCCTAGCCGTGCGTTGTCGTGCCTTAGCCTTGTTTCCCCTTGCGTGCAATTCGTTCCGTTACCCTTGCCTTCCGTTGCATTCCCTTGCCTTCCTTGCGTTCCGTTACTCTTTGCTTGCTTTCCGGGCATTGCGTAGCCTTGCGTTGTCGTGCCTTAGCCTTATCTCGCCTGACCGTGCCTTCCTTTGCTTTAAGCTTTCCTTGCATTGTCGTGCATTGCCTAGCCTTGCGTTTTCGTGCATTAGCCTTGCCTAGCCTCACCGTGCCTTGCCTTGCGTTACCCTTTCCTTGCCTTCCCTTCATTGCCTTAGCCTTGTTTCCCCTTGCCGTGCCGTGCCTTTTGTTACACTTGCCTTGCCTGGCTTTGCCTTGCCTTCCTTACCTTCCGTTACTCTTTGCTTGCCTTCCGTCCATTGCCTAGCCTTGCGTTGTCGTGCCTTAACCTTATCTCGCCTGACCGTGCCTTCCTTTGCTTTAAGCTTTCCTTGCCTTGCCGTGCATTGCCTAGCCCTGCGTTGTCGTGCCTTAGCCTTGTTACCCCTTGCCGTGCCGTTCCTTCCGTTACGCTTGCCTTCCCTTGCTTTCCCTTGCCTTCCTTGCGTTCCGTTACTCTTTGCTTGCTTTCCGTGCATTGCCTAGCCTTGCGTTGTCATGCCTTAGCCTTGCCTCGCCTGACCGTGCTGTCCCATGCGTTACCCTTTCCTTGCCTTGCCGTGCGTTGCCTAGCGTGCTTTGTCGTGCCTTAGCCTTGTTTCCCCTTGCCTTGCGGTTCCTTCCGTTACACTTGCCTTTCCTTGCTTTCCCTTGCCTTCCTTACCTTCCGTTACTCTTTGCTTGCCTTCCGTGCATTGCCTAGCCTTGCGTTGTCGTGCCTTAGCCTTGCCTCGCCGGAACGTGCTTTCCCATGCGTTACCCTTTACTTGCCTTGCAGTGCATTGCCTAGCGTGCGTTGTCGTGCCTTAGACTTGTTTCCCCTTGCCGTGCCGTTCCTTACGTTACCCTTGCCTTTCCTTGCTTTTCCTTGACTTGCTTACCTTCCGTTACTCTTTCCTTGCCTTCCCTGCATTGCCTAGCCTTGCGTTGTCGTGCCTTAGCCTTATCTCGCCTGACCGTGCCTTCCTTTACTTTAAGCTTTCCTTGAATTGTCGTGCATTGCCTAGCTTTGCGTTTTCGTGCATTAGCCTTCCCTAGCCTCACCGTGCCTTTCCTTGCGTTACTCTTTCCTTGCCTTGCCGTGCATTGCCTAGCCGTGCGTTGTCGTGCCTTAGCCTTGTTTCCCCTTGCGTGCAATTCGTTCCGTTACCCTTGCCTTCCGTTGCATTCCCTTGCCTTCCTTGCGTTCCGTTACTCTTTGCTTGCTTTCCGGGCATTGCGTAGCCTTGCGTTGTCGTGCCTTAGCCTTATCTCGCCTGACCGTGCCTTCCTTTGCTTTAAGCTTTCCTTGCATTGTCGTGCATTGCCTAGCCTTGCGTTTTCGTGCATTAGCCTTGCCTAGCCTCACCGTGCCTTGCCTTGCGTTACCCTTTCCTTGCCTTCCCTTCATTGCCTAGCCGTGCGTTGTCGTGCCTTAGCCTTGTTTCCCCTTGCCGTGCCGTGCCTTTTGTTACACTTGCCTTGCCTGGCTTTGCCTTGCCTTCCTTACCTTCCGTTACTCTTTGCTTGCCTTCCGTCCATTGCCTAGCCTTGCGTTGTCGTGCCTTAACCATATCTCGCCTGACCGTGCCTTCCTTTGCTTTAAGCTTTCCTTGCCTTGCCGTGCATTGCCTAGCCCTGCGTTGTCCTGCCTTAGCCTTGTTACCCCTTGCCGTGCCGTTCCTTCCGTTACGCTTGCCTTCCCTTGCTTTCCCTTGCCTTCCTTGCGTTCCGTTACTCTTTGCTTGCTTTCCGTGCATTGCCTAGCCTTGCGTTGTCATGCCTTAGCCTTGCCTCGCCTGACCGTGCTGTCCCATGCGTTACCCTTCCCTTGCCTTGCCGTGCGTTGCCTAGCGTGCTTTGTCGTGCCTTAGCCTTGTTTCCCCTTGCCGTGCGGTTCCTTCCGTTACACTTGCCTTTCCTTGCTTTCCCTTGCCTTCCTTACCTTCCGTTACTCTTTGCTTGCCTTCCGTGCATTGCCTAGCCTTGCGTTTTCGGGCCTTAGCCTTGCCTCGCCGGAACGTGCTTTCCCATGCGTTACCCTTTACTTACCTTGCCGTGCATTGCCTAGCGTGCATTGTCGTGCCTTAGACTTGTTTCCCCTTGCCGTGCCGTTCCTTACGTTACCCTTGCCTTTCCTTGCTTTTCCTTGCCTTGCTTACCTTCCGTTACTCTTTGCTTGCCTTCCCTGCATTGCCTAGCCTTGCGTTGTCGTGCCTTAGCCTTATCTCGCCTGACCGTGCCTTCCTTTGCTTTAAGCTTTCCTTGCATTGTCGTGCATTGACTAGCCTTGCGTTTTCGTGCATTAGCCTTGCCTAGCCTCACCGTGCCTTGCCTTGCGTTACCCTTTCCTTGCCTTCCCTTGCATTGCCTAGCCGTGCGTTGTCGTGCCTTAGCCTTGTTTCCCCTTGCCGTGCCGTGCCTTTTGTTACACTTGCCTTGCCTGGCTTTGCCTTGCCTTCCTTTCCTTCCGTTACTCTTTCCTTGCCTTGCCGTGCACTGCCTAGCCTTGCGTTGTCGTGCATTAGCCTTGCCTCACCTGACCGTGCCTTCCCTTGCGTTACCCTTTCCTTGCCTTGCGGTGTATTGCCTAGCCTTGCGTTGTCGTGCCTTAGCCTTGTTACCCCTTGCCCTGCCGTTCCTTCCGTTACCCTTGCCTTCCGCTGCTTTCCCTTGCCTTCCTTGCGTTCCGTTACTCTTTGCTTGCTTTCCGTGCATTGCCTAGCCTTGCTTTGTCATGCCTTAGCCTTGCCTCGCCTGACCGTGCTTTCCCATGCGTTACCCTTTCCTTGCCTTGCCGTTCATTGCCTAGCGTGCGTTGTCGTGCCTTAGCCTTGTTTCCCCTTGCCGTGCGGTTCCTTCCGTTACACTTTCGTTTCCTTGGTTTCCCTTGCCTTCCTTACCTTCCGTTACTCTTTGCTTGCCTTCCGTCCATTGCCTAGCCTTGCGTTCTCGTACCTTAGCCTTATCTCGCCTGACCGTGCCTTCCTTTGCTTTAAGCTTTCCTTGCCTTGCCGTGCATTGCCTAGCCCTGCGTTGTCGTGCCTTAGCCTTGTTACCCCTTGCCGTGCCGTTCCTTCCGTTACGCTTGCCTTCCCTTGCTTTCCCTTGCCTTCCTTGCGTTCCGTTACTCTTTGCTTGCTTTCCGTGCATTGCCTAGCCTTGCGTTGTCATGCCTTAGCCTTGCCTCGCCTGACCGTGCTTTCCCATGCGTTACCCTTTCCTTGCCTTGCCGTGCATTGCCTAGCGTGCTTTGTCGTGCCTTAGCCTTGTTTCCCCTTGCCGTGCGGTTCCTTCCGTTACACTTGCCTTTCCTTGCTTTCCCTTGCCTTCCTTACCTTCCGATACTCTTTGCTTGCCTTCCGTGCATTGCCTAGCCTTGCGTTGTCGTGCCTTAGCCTTGCCTCGCCGGAACGTGCTTTCCCATGCGTTACCCTTTACTTGCCTTGCCGTGCATTGCCTAGCGTGCGTTGTCGTGCCTTAGACTTGTTTCCCCTTGCCGTGCCGTTCCTTACGTTACCCTTGCCTTTCCTTGCTTTTCCTTGCCTTGCTTACCTTCCGTTACCTTTGCTTGCCTTCCCTGCATTGCCTAGCCTTGCGTTGTCATGCCTTAGCCTTATCTCGCCTGACCGTGCCTTCCTTTACTTTATGCTTTCCTTGCATTGTCGTGCATTGCCTAGCCTTGCGTTGTCGTGCCTTAGCCTTGCCTCGCCTGACCGTGCTTTCGCATGCGTTACCCTTTCCTTGCCTTGCCGTGCATTGCCTAGCGTGCGTTGTCATGCCTTAGACTTGTTTCCCCTTGCCGTGCGGTTCCTTCCGTTACCCTTGCCTTTCCTTGCTTTTCCTTGCCTTGCTTACATTCCTTTACTCTTTTCTTGCCTTCCCTGCATTGCCTAGCCTTGCGTTGTCGTGCCTTAGCCTTATCTCGCCTGACCGTGCCTTCCTTTGCTTTAAGCTTTCCTTGCATTGTCGTGCATTGCCTAGCCTTGCATTTTCGTGCATTAGCCTTGCCTAGCCTCACCGTGCCTTGCCTTGCGTTACCCTTTCCTTGCCTTCCCTTGCATTGCCTAGCCGTGCGTTGTCGTGCCTTAGCCTTGTTTCCCCTTGCCGTGCCGTGCCTTTTGTTACACTTGCCTTGCCTGGCTTTGCCTTGCCTGCCTTTCCTTCCGTTACTCTTTCCTTGCCTTGCCGTGCACTGCCTAGCCTTGCGTTGTCGTGCATTAGCCTTGCCTCACCTGACCGTGCCTTCCCTTGCGTTACCCTTTCCTTGCCTTGCGGTGTATTGCCTAGCCTTGCGTTGTCGTGCCTTAGCCTTGTTACCCCTTGCCCTGCCGTTCCTTCCGTTACCCTTGCCTTCCGCTGCTTTCCCTTGCCTTCCTTGCGTTCCGTTACTCTTTGCTTGCTTTCCGGGCATTGCGTAGCCTTGCGTTGTCGTGCCTTAGCCTTATCTCGCCTGACCGTGCCTTCCTTTGCTTTAAGCTTTCCTTGCATTGTCGTGCATTGCCTAGCCTTGCGTTTTCGTGCATTAGCCTTGCCTAGCCACACCGTGCCTTGCCTTGCGTTACCCTTTCCTTGCCTTCCCTTCATTGCCTAGCCGTGCGTTGTCGTGCCTTAGCCTTGTTTCCCCTTGCCGTGCCGTGCCTTTTGTTACACTTGCCTTGCCTGGCTTTGCCTTGCCTTCCTTACCTTCCGTTACTCTTTGCTTGCCTTCCGTCCATTGCCTAGCCTTGCGTTGTCGTGCCTTAACCTTATCTCGCCTGACCGTGCCTTCCTTTGCTTTAAGCTTTCCTTGCCTTGCCGTGCATTGCCTAGCCCTGCGTTGTCGTGCCTTAGCCTTGTTACCCCTTGCCGTGCCGTTCCTTCCGTTACGCTTGCCTTCCCTTGCTTTCCCTTGCCTTCCTTGCGTTCCGTTACTCTTTGCTTGCTTTCCGTGCATTGCCTAGCCTTGCGTTGTCATGCCTTAGCCTTGCCTCGCCTGACCGTGCTGTCCCATGCGTTACCCTTTCCTTGCCTTGCCGTGCGTTGCCTAGCGTGCTTTGTCGTGCCTTAGCCTTGTTTCCCCTTGCCGTGCGGTTCCTTCCGTTACACTTGCCTTTCCTTGCTTTCCCTTGCCTTCCTTACCTTCCGTTACTCTTTGCTTGCCTTCCGTGCATTGCCTAGCCTTGCGTTGTCATGCCTTAGCCTTGCCTCGCCTGACCGTGCTTTCCCATGCGTTACACTTTCCTTGCCTTGCCGTGCATTGCCTAGCGTGCGTTGTCGTGCCATAGCCTTGTTTCCCCTTGCCGTGCGGTTCCTTCCGTTACACTTGCCTTTCCTTGCTTTTCCTTGCCTTGCTTACCTTCCGTTACTCTTTGCTTACCTTCCCTGCAATGCCTACCCTTGCGTTGTCGTGCCTTAGCCTTATCTCGCCTAACCGTGCCTTCCTTTGCTTTAAGCTTTCCTTGCATTGTCGTGCATTGCCAAGCCTTGCGTTTTCGTGCATTAGCCTTGCCTAAGCTCACCGTGCCTTGCCTTGCGTTACCCTTTCCTTGCCTTCCCTTGCATTGCCTAGCCGTGCGTTGTCGTGCCTTAGCCTTGTTTCCCCTTGCCGTGGCGTGCCTTTTGTTACACTTGCCTTGCCTGGCTTTGCCTTGCCTTCCTTTCCTTCCGTTACTCTTTCCTTGCCTTGCCGTGCACTGCCTAGCCTTGCGTTGTCGTGCATTAGCCTTGCCTCACCTGACCGTGCCTTCCCTTGCGTTACCCTTTCCTTGCCTTGCGGTGTATTGCCTAGCCTTGCGTTGTCGTGCCTTAGCCTTGTTACCCCTTGCCCTGCCGTTCCTTCCGTTACCCTTGCCTTCCGTTGCTTTCCCTTGCCTTCCTTGCGTTCCGTTACTCTTTGCTTGCTTTCCGTGCATTGCCTAGCCTTGCGTTGTCATGCCTTAGCCTTGCCTCGCCTGACCGTGCTTTCCCATGCGTTACCCTTTCCTTGCCTTGCCGTGCATTGCCTAGCGTGCGTTGTCGTGCCTTAGCCTTGTTTCCTCTTGCCGTGCGGTTCCTTCCGTTACACTTGCCTTTCCTTGCTTTCCCTTGCCTTCCTTACCTTCCGTTTCTCTTTTCTTGCCTTCCGTGCATTGCCTAGCCTTGCGTTGTCGTGCCTTAGCCTTGCCTCGCCGGAACGTGCTTTCCCATGCGTTACCCTTTACTTGCCTTGCCGTGCATTGCCTAGCGTGCGTTGTCGTGCCTTAGACTTGTTTCCCCTTGCCGTGCCGTTCCTTACGTTACCCTTGCCTTTCCTTGCTTTTCCTTGCCTTGCTTACCTTCCGTTACTCTTTGCTTGCCTTCCCTGCATTGCCTAGCCTTGCGTTGTCGTGCCTTAGGCTTATCTCGCCGGACCGTGCCTTCCTTTGCTTTAAGCTTTCCTTGCATTGTCGTGCATTGCCTAGCCTTGCGTTGTCGTGCCTTAGCCTTGTTTCCCCTTGCCGTGGCGTGCCTTTTGTTACACTTGCCTTGCCTGGCTTTGCCTTGCCTTCCTTTCCTTCCGTTACTCTTTCCTTGCCTTGCCGTGCATTGCCTAACCTTGCGTTGTCGTGCCTTATCGTTGCCTCACCTGACCGTGCCTTCCCTTGCGTTACCCTTTCCTTGCCTTGCCGTGCATTGCTTAGCCCTGCGATGTCGTGCCTTAGCCTTGTTACCCCTTGCCGTGCAATTCCTTCCGTTACCCTTGCCTTCCTTTGCTTTCCTTTGCCTTCCTTGCGTTCCGTTACTCTTTGCTTGCTTTCCGTGCATTGCCTAGCCTTGCGTTCTCGTACCTTAGCCTTATCTCGCCTGACCGTGCCTTCCTTTTCTTTAAGCTTTCCTTGCCTTGCCGTGCATTGCCTAGCCTTGCGTTGTCATGCCTTAGCCTTGCCTCGCCTGACCGTGCTTTCCCATGCGTTACCCTTTCCTTGCCTTGCCTTGCCTAGCGTGCGTTGTCCTGCCTTAGCCTTGTTTCCCCTTGCCGTGCGGTTCCTTCCGTTACACTTGCCTTTCCTTGCTTTCCCTTGCCTTCCTTACCTTCCGTTACTCTTTGCTTGCCTTCCGTGCATTGCCTAGCCTTGCGTTGTCGTGCCTTAGCCTTGCCTCGCCGGAACGTGCTTTCCCATGCGTTACCCTTTACTTGCCTTGCAGTGCATTGCCTAGCGTGCGTTGTCGTGCCTTAGCCTTGTTTCGCCTTGCGGTGCCGTGGCTTTTGTTACACTTGCCTTGCCTGGCTTTCCCTTGCCTTCCTCACCTTCCGTTACTCTTTGCTTGCCTTCCGGGCATTGCCTAGCCTTGTGTTGTCGTGCCTTATCCTTGCCTCACCTGACCGTGCCTTCCCTTGCCTTACCCTTTCCTTGCCTTGCCGTGCATTGCCTAGCCCTGCGTTGTCGTGCCTTAGCCTTGTTACCCCTTGCGTGCAATTCCTTCCGTTACCCTTGCCTTCCGTTGCATTCCCTTGCCTTCCTTGCGTTCCGTTACTCTTTGCTTGCTTTCCGTGCATTGCGTAGCCTTGCGTTGTCATGCCTTAGCCTTGCCTC
This sequence comes from Macrotis lagotis, assembly GCF_037893015.1. Lineage (NCBI taxonomy): Eukaryota > Metazoa > Chordata > Mammalia > Peramelemorphia > Peramelidae > Macrotis > Macrotis lagotis. The sequence goes on along the minus strand of NW_027422199.1, from coordinate 135,390 downwards.
GCCTGACTGTGCTTTCCCATGCGTTACCCTTTTCTTGCCCTGCCGTGCATTGCCTAGCGTGCGTTGTCGTGCCTTAGCCTTGTTTCCTCTTGCCGTGCGGTTCCTTCCGTTACACTTTCCTATCCTTGCTTTCCCTTGCCTTCCTTACCTTCCGTTACTCTTTGCTTGCCTTCCGTCCATTGCCTAGCCTTGCGTTGTCGTGCCTTAGCCTTATCTCGCCTGACCGTGCCTTCCTTTGCTTTAAGCTTTCCTTGCATTGTCGTGCATTGCCTAGCGTGCGTTGTCGTGCCATAGCCTTGTTTCCCCTTGCCGTGCGGTTCCTTCCGTTACACTTGCCTTTCCTTGCTTTTCCTTGCCTTGCTTACCTTCCGTTACTCTTTGCTTGCCTTCCCTGCAATGCCTAGCCTTGCGTTGTCGTGCCTTAGCCTTATCTCGCCTGACCGTGCCTTCCTTTGCTTTAAGCTTTCCTTGCATTGTCGTGCATTGCCAAGCCTTGCGTTTTCCTGCATTAGCCTTGCCTAAGCTCACCGTGCCTTGCCTTGCGTTACCCTTTCCTTGCCTTCCCTTGCATTGCCTAGCCGTGCGTTGTCGTGCCTTATCCTTGTTTCCCCTTGCCGTGCCGTTCCTTTTGTTACACTTGCCTTGCCTGGCTTTGCCTTGCCTTCCTTTCCTTCCGTTACTCTTTCCTTGCCTTGGCGTACATTGCCTAACCTTGCGTTGTCGTGCCTTATCCTTGCCTCACCTGACCATGCCTTCCCTTGCGTTACCCTTTCCTTTCCTTGCCGTGCATTGCCTAGCGCTGCGTTGTCGTGCCTTAGCCTTGTTACCCGTTGCCGTGCAATTCCTTCCGTTACCCTTGCCTTCCGTTGCTTTCCCTTGCCTTCCTTGCGTTCCGTTACTCTTTGCTTGCTTTCCGTGCATTGCCTAGCCTTGCGTTGTCATGCCTTAGCCTTGCCTCGCCTGACCGTGCTTTCCCATGCGTTACCCTTTTTTTGCCTTCCCTTGCATTGCCTAGCCGTGCGTTGTCGTGCCTTAGCCTTGTTTCCCCTTGCCGTGCCGTTCCTTTTGTTACACTTGCCTTGCCTGGCTTTGCCTTGCCTTCCTTTCCTTCCGTTACTCTTTCCTTGCCTTGGCGTGCATTGCCTAACCTTGCGTTGTCGTGCCTTAGCCTTATCTCGCCTGACCGTGCCTTCCTTTGCTTTAAGCTTTCCTTGCCTTGCCGTGCGTTGCCTAGCCCTGCGTTGTCGTGCCTTAGCCTTGTTACCCCTTGCCGTGCCGTTCCTTCCGTTACGCTTGCCTTCCCTTGCTTTCCCTTGCCTTCCTTGCGTTCTGTTACTCTTTGCTTGCTTTCCGTGCATTGCCTAGCCTTGCGTTGTCATGCCTTAGCCTTGCCTCGCCTGAATGTGCTTTCCCATGCGTTACCCTTTCCTTGACTTGCCGTGCATTGCCTAGCGTGCGTTGTCCTGCCTTAGCCTTGTTTCCCCTTGCGGTGCGGTTCCTTCCGTTACACTTGCCTTTCCTTGCTTTCCCTTGCCTTCCTTACCTTCCGTTACTCTTTGCTTGCCTTCCGTGCATTGCCTAGCCTTGCGTTGTCGTGCCTTAGCCTTGCCTCGCCGGAACGTGCTTTCCCATGCGTTACCCTTTACTTGCCTTGCAGTGCATTGCCTAGCGTGCGTTGTCGTGCCTTAGACTTGTTTCCCCTTGCCGTGCCGTTCCTTACGTTACCCTTGCCTTTCCTTGCTTTTCCTTGACTTGCTTACCTTCCGTTACACTTTCCTTGCCTTCCCTGCATTGCCTAGCCTTGCGTTGTCGTGCCTTAGCCTTATCTCGCCTGACCGTGCCTTCCTTTACTTTAAGCTTTCCTTGAATTGTCGTGCATTGCCTAGCTTTGCGTTTTCGTGCATTAGCCTTCCCTAGCCTCACCGTGCCTTTCCTTGCGTTACTCTTTCCTTGCCTTGCCGTGCATTGCCTAGCCGTGCGTTGTCGTGCCTTAGCCTTGTTTCCCCTTGCGTGCAATTCGTTCCGTTACCCTTGCCTTCCGTTGCATTCCCTTGCCTTCCTTGCGTTCCGTTACTCTTTGCTTGCTTTCCGGGCATTGCGTAGCCTTGCGTTGTCGTGCCTTAGCCTTATCTCGCCTGACCGTGCCTTCCTTTGCTTTAAGCTTTCCTTGCATTGTCGTGCATTGCCTAGCCTTGCGTTTTCGTGCATTAGCCTTGCCTAGCCTCACCGTGCCTTGCCTTGCGTTACCCTTTCCTTGCCTTCCCTTCATTGCCTAGCCGTGCGTTGTCGTGCCTTAGCCTTGTTTCCCCTTGCCGTGCCGTGCCTTTTGTTACACTTGCCTTGCCTGGCTTTGCCTTGCCTTCCTTACCTTCCGTTACTCTTTGCTTGCCTTCCGTCCATTGCCTAGCCTTGCGTTGTCGTGCCTTAACCTTATCTCGCCTAACCGTGCCTTCCTTTGCTTTAAGCTTTCCTTGCCTTGCCGTGCATTGCCTAGCCCTGCGTTGTCGTGCCTTAGCCTTGTTACCCCTTGCCGTGCCGTTCCTTCCGTTACGCTTGCCTTCCCTTGCTTTCCCTTGCCTTCCTTGCGTTCCGTTACTCTTTGCTTGCTTTCCGTGCATTGCCTAGCCTTGCGTTGTCATGCCTTAGCCTTGCCTCGCCTGACCGTGCTGTCCCATGCGTTACCCTTTCCTTGCCTTGCCGTGAGTTGCCTAGCGTGCTTTGTCGTGCCTTAGCCTTGTTTCCCCTTGCCGTGCGGTTCCTTCCGTTACACTTGCCTTTCCTTGCTTTCCCTTGCCTTCCTTACCTTCCGTTACTCTTTACTTGCCTTCCGTGCATTGCCTAGCCTTGCGTTGTCGTGCCTTAGCCTTGCCTCGCCGGAACGTGCTTTCCCATGCGTTACCCTTTACTTGCCTTGCAGTGCATTGCCTAGCGTGCGTTGTCGTGCCTTAGACTTGTTTCCCCTTGCCGTGCCGTTCCTTACGTTACCCTTGCCTTTCCTTGCTTTTCCTTGACTTGCTTACCTTCCGTGACTCTTTCCTTGCCTTCCCTGCATTGCCTAGCCCTGCGTTGTCGTGCCTTAGCCTTATCTCGCCTGACCGTGCCTTCCTTTACTTTAAGCTTTCCTTGAATTGTCGTGCATTGCCTAGCTTTGCGTTTTCGTGCATTAGCCTTCCCTAGCCTCACCGTGCCTTTCCTTGCGTTACTCTTTCCTTGCCTTGCCGTGCATTGCCTAGCCGTGCGTTGTCGTGCCTTAGCCTTGTTTCCCCTTGCGTGCAATTCGTTCCGTTACCCTTGCCTTCCGTTGCATTCCCTTGCCTTCCTTGCGTTCCGTTACTCTTTGCTTGCTTTCCGGGCATTGCGTAGCCTTGCGTTGTCGTGCCTTAGCCTTATCTCGCCTGACCGTGCCTTCCTTTGCTTTAAGCTTTCCTTGCATTGTCGTGCATTGCCTAGCCTTGCGTTTTCGTGCATTAGCCTTGCCTAGCCTCACCGTGCCTTGCCTTGCGTTACCCTTTCCTTGCCTTCCCTTCATTGCCTAGCCGTGCGTTGTCGTGCCTTAGCCTTGTTTCCCCTTGCCGTGCCGTGCCTTTTGTTACACTTGCCTTGCCTGGCTTTGCCTTGCCTTCCTTACCTTCCGTTACTCTTTGCTTGCCTTCCGTCCATTGCCTAGCCTTGCGTTGTCGTGCCTTAACCTTATCTCGCCTGACCGTGCCTTCCTTTGCTTTAAGCTTTCCTTGCCTTGCCGTGCATTGCCTAGCCCTGCGTTGTCGTGCCTTAGCCTTGTTACCCCTTGCCGTGCCGTTCCTTCCGTTACGCTTGCCTTCCCTTGCTTTCCCTTGCCTTCCTTGCGTTCCGTTACTCTTTGCTTGCTTTCCGTGCATTGCCTAGCCTTGCGTTGTCATGCCTTAGCCTTGCCTCGCCTGACCGTGCTGTCCCATGCGTTACCCTTTCCTTGCCTTGCCGTGCGTTGCCTAGCGTGCTTTGTCGTGCCTTAGCCTTGTTTCCCCTTGCCGTGCGGTTCCTTCCGTTACACTTGCCTTTCCTTGCTTTCCCTTGCCTTCCTTACCTTCCGTTACTCTTTGCTTGCCTTCCGTGCATTGCCTAGCCTTGCGTTGTCGTGCCTTAGCCTTGCCTCGCCGGAACGTGCTTTCCCATGCGTTACCCTTTACTTGCCTTGCCGTGCATTGCCTAGCGTGCGTTGTCGTGCCTTAGACTTGTTTCCCCTTGCCGTGCCGTTTCTTACGTTACCCTTGCCTTTCCTTGCTTTTCCTTGACTTGCTTACCTTCCGTTACTCTTTCCTTGCCTTCCCTGCATTGCCTAGCCTTGCGTTGTCGTGCCTTAGCCTTATCTCGCCTGACCGTGCCTTCCTTTGCTTTAAGCTTTCCTTGCATTGTCGTGCATTGCCTAGCCTTGCATTTTCGTGCATTAGCCTTGCCTAGCCTCACCGTGCCTTGCCTTGCGTTACCCTTTCCTTGCCTTCCCTTGCATTGCCTAGCCGTGCGTTGTCGTGCCTTAGCCTTGTTTCCCCTTGCCGTGCCGTGCCTTTTGTTACACTTGCCTTTCCTGGCTTTGCCTTGCCTTCCTTTCCTTCCGTTACTCTTTCCTTGCCTTGCCGTGCACTGCCTAGCCTTGCGTTGTCGTGCATTAGCCTTGCCTCACCTGACCGTGCCTTCCCTTGCGTTACCCTTTCCTTGCCTTGCGGTGTATTGCCTAGCCTTGCGTTGTCGTGCCTTAGCCTTGTTACCCCTTGCCCTGCCGTTCCTTCCGTTACCCTTGCCTTCCGCTGCTTTCCCTTGCCTTCCTTGCGTTCCGTTACTCTTTGCTTGCTTTCCGGGCATTGCGTAGCCTTGCGTTGTCGTGCCTTAGCCTTATCTCGCCTGACCGTGCCTTCCTTTGCTTTAAGCTTTCCTTGCATTGTCGTGCATTGCCTAGCCTTGCGTTTTCGTGCATTAGCCTTGCCTAGCCTCACCGTGCCTTGCCTTGCGTTACCCTTTCCTTGCGTTCCCTTCATTGCCTAGCCGTGCGTTGTCGTGCCTTAGCCTTGTTTCCCCTTGCCGTGCCGTGCCTTTTGTTACACTTGCCTTGCCTGGCTTTGCCTTGCCTTCCTTACCTTCCGTTACTCTTTGCTTGCCTTCCGTCCATTGCCTAGCTTTGCGTTGTCGTGCCTTAACCTTATCTCGCCTGACCGTGCCTTCCTTTGCTTTAAGCTTTCCTTGCCTTGCCGTGCATTGCCTAGCCCTGCGTTGTCGTGCCTTAGCCTTGTTACCCCTTGCCGTGCCGTTCCTTCCGTTACGCTTGCCTTCCCTTGCTTTCCCTTGCCTTCCTTGCGTTCCGTTACTCTTTGCTTGCTTTCCGTGCATTGCCTAGCCTTGCGTTGTCATGCCTTAGCCTTGCCTCGCCTGACCGTGCTGTCCCATGCGTTACCCTTTCCTTGCCTTGCCGTGCGTTGCCTAGCGTGCTTTGTCGTGCCTTAGCCTTGTTTCCCCTTGCCGTGCGGTTCCTTCCGTTACACTTGCCTTTCCTTGCTTTCCCTTGCCTTCCTTACCTTCCGTTACTCTTTGCTTGCCTTCCGTGCATTGCCTAGCCTTGCGTTGTCGTGCCTTAGCCTTGCCTCGCTGGAACGTGCTTTCCCATGCGTTACCCTTTACTTGCCTTGCCGTGCATTGCCTAGCGTGCGTTGTCGTGCCTTAGACTTGTTTCCCCTTGCCGTGCCGTTCCTTACGTTACCCTTGCCTTTCCTTGCTTTTCCTTGCCTTGCTTACCTTCCGTTACTCTTTGCTTGCCTTCCCTGCATTGCCTAGCCTTGCGTTGTCGTGCCTTAGCCTTATCTCGCCTGACCGTGCCTTCCTTTACTTTAAGCTTTCCTTGCATTGTCGTGCATTGCCTAGCCTTGCGTTGTCGTGCCTTAGCCTTGCCTCGCCTGACCGTGCTTTCGCATGCGTTACCCTTTCCTTGCCTTGCCGTGCATTGCCTAGCGTGCGTTGTCATGCCTTAGACTTGTTTCCCCTTGCCGTGCCGTTCCTTCCGTTACCCTTGCCTTTCCTTGCTTTTCCTTGCCTTGCTTACATTCCTTTACTCTTTGCTTGCCTTCCCTGCATTGCCTAGCCCTGCGTTGTCGTGCCTTAGCCTTGTTACCCCTTGCCGTGCCTTTCCTTCCGTTACGCTTGCCTTCCCTTGCTTTCCCTTGCCTTCCTTGCGTTCCGTTACTCTTTGCTTGCTTTCCGTGCATTGCCTAGCCTTGCGTTGTCATGCCTTAGCCTTGCCTCGCCTGACCGTGCTTTCCCATGCGTTACCCTTTCCTTGCCTTGCCGTGCATTGCCTAGCGTGCGTTGTCGTGCCATAGCCTTGTTTCCCCTTGCCGTGCGGTTCCTTCCGTTACACTTGCCTTTCCTTGCTTTTCCTTCCCTTGCTTACCTTCCGTTACTCTTTGCTTGCCTTCCCTGCAATGCCTAGCCTTGCGTTGTCGTGCCTTAGCCTTATCTCGCCTAACCGTGCCTTCATTTGCTTTAAGCTTTCCTTGCATTGTCGTGCATTGCCAAGCCTTGCGTTTTCGTGCATTAGCCTTGCCTAAGCTCACCGTGCCTTGCCTTGCGTTACCCTTTCCTTGCCTTCCCTTGCATTGCCTAGCCGTGCGTTGTCGTGCCTTAGCCTTGTTTCCCCTTGCCGTGGCGTGCCTTTTGTTACACTTGCCTTGCCTGGCTTTGCCTTGCCTTCCTTTCCTTCCGTTACTCTTTCCTTGCCTTGCCGTGCACTGCCTAGCCTTGCGTTGTCGTGCATTAGCCTTGCCTCACCTGACCGTGCCTTCCCTTGCGTTATCCTTTCCTTGCCTTGCGGTGTATTGCCTAGCCTTGCGTTGTCGTGCCTTAGCCTTGTTACCCCTTGCCCTGCCGTTCCTTCCGTTACCCTTGCCTTCCGTTGCTTTCCCTTGCCTTCCTTGCGTTCCGTTACTCTTTGCTTGCTTTCCGTGCATTGCCTAGCCTTGCGTTGTCATGCCTTAGCCTTGCCTCGCCTGACCGTGCTTTCCCATGCGTTACCCTTTCCTTGCCTTGCCGTGCATTGCCTAGCGTGCGTTGTCGTGCCTTAGCCTTGTTTCCCCTTGCCGTGCGGTTCCTTCCGTTACACTTTCGTTTCCTTGCTTTCCCTTGCCTTCCTTACCTTCCGTTACTCTTTGCTTGCCTTCTGTCCATTGCCTAGCCTTGCGTTCTCGTACCTTAGCCTTATCTCGCCTGACCGTGCCTTCCTTTGCTTTAAGCTTTCCTTGCCTTGCCGTGCATTGCCTAGCGTGCGTTGTCCTGCCTTAGCCTTGTTTCCCCTTGCCGTGCCGTCCCTTACGTTACCCTTGCCTTTCCTTGCTTTTCCTTGACTTGCTTACCTTCCGTTACTCTTTCCTTGCCTTCCCTGCATTGCCTAGCCTTGCGTTGTCGTGCCTTAGCCTTATCTCGCCTGACCGTGCCTTCCTTTGCTTTAAGCTTTCCTTGAATTGTCGTGCATTGCCTAGCTTTGCGTTTTCGTGCATTACCCTTCCCTAGCCTCACCATGCCTTTCCTTGCGTTACTCTTTCCTTGCCTTGCCGTGCATTGCCTAGCCGTGCGTTGTCGTGCCTTAGCCTTGTTTCCCCTTGCGTGCAATTCCTTCCGTTACCCTTCCCTTCCGTTGCATTCCCTTGCCTTCCTTGCGTTCCGTTACTCTTTGCTTGCTTTCCGGGCATTGCGTAGCCTTGCGTTGTCGTGCCTTAGCCTTATCTCGCCTGACCGTGCCTTCCTTTGCTTTAAGCTTTCCTTGCATTGTCGTGCATTGCCTAGCCTTGCGTTTTCGTGCATTATCCTTGCCTAGCCTCACCGTGCCTTGCCTTGCGTTACCCTTTCCTTGCCTTCCCTTCATTGCCTAGCCGTGCGTTGTAGTGCCTTAGTCTTGTTTCCCCTTGCCGTGCCGTGCCTTTTGTTACACTTGCCTTGCCTGGCTTTGCCTTGCCTTCCTTACCTTCTGTTACTCTTTGCTTGCCTTCCGTCCATTGCCTAGCCTTGCGTTGTCGTGCCTTAGCCTTATCTCGCCTGACCGTGCCTTCCTTTGCTTTAAGCTTTCCTTGCCTTGCCGTGCATTGCCTAGCCCTGCGTTGTCGTGCCTTAGCCTTGTTACCCCTTGCCGTGCCGTTCCTTCCGTTACGCTTGCCTTTCCTTGCATTCCCTTGCCTTCCTTGCGTTCCGTTACTCTTTGCTTGCTTCCCGTGCATTGCGTAGCCTTGCGTTGTCATGCCTTAGCCTTGCCTCGCCTGACCGTGCTTTCCCATGCGTTACCCTTTCCTTGCCTTGCCGTGCATTGCCTAGCGTGCGTTGTCGTGCCTTAGCCTTGTTTCCTCTTGCCGTGCGGTTCCTTCCGTTACACTTGCTTTCCTTGCTTTCCCTTGCCTTCCTTACCTTCCGTTTCTCTTTTCTTGCCTTCCGTGCATTGCCTAGCCTTGCGTTGTCGTGCCTTAGCCTTGCCTCGCCGGAACGTGCTTTCCCATGCGTTACCCTTTACTTGCCTTGCCGTGCATTGCCTAGCGTGCGTTGTCGTGCCTTAGACTTGTTTCCCCTTGCCGTGCCGTTCCTTACGTTACCCTTGCCTTTCCTTGCTTTTCCTTGCCTTGCTTACCTTCCGTTACTCTTTGCTTGCCTTCCCTGCATTGCCTAGCCTTGCGTTGTCGTGCCTTAGGCTTATCTCGCCAGACCGTGCCTTCCTTTGCTTTAAGCTTTCCTTGCATTGTCGTGCATTGCCTAGCCTTGCGTTGTCGTGCCTTAGCCTTGTTTCCCCTTGCCGTGGCGTGCCTTTTGTTACACTTGCCTTGCCTGGCTTTGCCTTGCCTTCCTTTCCTTCCGTTACTCTTTCCTTGCCTTGCCGTGCATTGCCTAACCTTGCGTTGTCGTGCCTTATCGTTGCCTCACCTGACCGTGCCTTCCCTTGCGTTACCCTTTCCTTGCCTTGCCGTGCATTGCCTAGCCCTGCGATGTCGTGCCTTAGCCTTGTTACCCCTTGCCGTGCAATTCCTTCCGTTACCCTTGCCTTCCTTTGCTTTCCCTTGCCTTCCTTGCGTTCCGTTACTCTTTGCTTGCTTTCCGTGCATTGCCTAGCCTTGCGTTCTCGTACCTTGGCCTTATCTCGCCTGACCGTGCCTTCCTTTTCTTTAAGCTTTCCTTGCCTTGCCGTGCATTGCCTAGCCTTGCGTTGTCATGCCTTAGCCTTGCCTCGCCTGACCGTGCTTTCCCATGCGTTACCCTTTCCTTGCCTTGCCGTGCATTGCCTAGCGTGCGTTGTCCTGCCTTAGCCTTGTTTCCCCTTGCCGTGCGGTTCCTTCCGTTACACTTGCCTTTCCTTGCTTTCCCTTGCCTTCCTTACCTTCCGTTACTCTTTGCTTGCCTTCCGTGCATTGCCTAGCCTTGCGTTGTCGTGCCTTAGCCTTGCCTCGCCGGAACGTGCTTTCCCATGCGTTACCCTTTACTTGCCTTGCAGTGCATTGCCTAGCGTGCGTTGTCGTGCCTTAGCCTTGTTACCCCTTGCGTGCAATTCCTTCCGTTACCCTTGCCTTCCGTTGCATTCCCTTGCCTTCCTTGCGTTCCGTTACTCTTTGCTTGCTTTCCGTGCATTGCGTAGCCTTGCGTTGTCATGCCTTAGCCTTGCCTAGCCTGACCGTGCTTTCCCATGCGTTACCCTTTCCTTGCCTTGCCGTACATTGCCTAGCGTGCGTTGTCGTGCCTTAGCCTTGTTTCCTCTTGCCGTACGGTTCCTTCCGTTACACTTTCCTTTCCTTGCTTTCCCTTGCCTTCCTTACCTTCCGTTACTCTTTGCTTGCCTTCCGTCCATTGCCTAGCCTTGCGTTGTCGTGCCTTAGCCTTATCTCGCCTGACCGTGCCTTCCTTTGCTTTAAGCTTTCCTTGCCTTGCCGTGCATTGCCTAGCCCTGCGTTGTCGTGCCTTAGCCTTGTTACCCCTTGCCCTGCGGTTCCTTCCGTTACCCTTGCCTTCCGTTGCTTTCCCTTGCCTTCCTTGCGTTCCGTTACTCTTTGCTTGCTTTCCGTGCATTGCCTAGCCTTGCGTTGTCATGCCTTAGACTTGCCTCGCCTGACCGTGCTGTCCCATGCGTTACCCTTTCCTTGCCTTGCCGTGCATTGCCTAGCGTGCGTTGTCGTGCCATAGCCTTGTTTCCCCTTGCCGTGCGGTTCCTTCCGTTACACTTGCCTTTCCTTGCTTTTCCTTGCCTTGCTTACCTTCCGTTACTCTTTGCTTGCCTTCCCTGCAATGCCTAGCCTTGCGTTGTCGTGCCTTAGCCTTATCTCGCCTGACCGTGCCTTCCTTTGCTTTAAGCTTTCCTTGCATTGTCGTGCATTGCCAAGCCTTGCGTTTTCCTGCATTAGCCTTGCCTAAGCTCACCGTGCCTTGCCTTGCGTTACCCTTTCCTTGCCTTCCCTTGCATTGCCTAGCCGTGCGTTGTCGTGCCTTAGCCTTGTTTCCCCTTGCCGTGCCGTGCCTTTTGTTACGCTTGCCTTGCCTGGCTTTGCCTTGCCTTCCTTTCCTTCCGTTACTCTTTGCTTGCCTTCCGTCCATTGCCTAGCCTTGCGTTGTCGTGCCTTAGCCTTATCTCGACTGACCGTGCCTTCCTTTGCTTTAAGCTTTCCTTGCCTTGCCGTGCATTGCCTAGCCCTGCGTTGTCGTGCCTTAGCCTTGTTACCCCTTGCCGTGCCGTTCCTTCCGTTACGCTTGCCTTCCCTTGCTTTCCCTTGCCTTCCTTGCGTTCCGTTACTCTTTGCTTGCTTTTCGTGCATTGCCTAGCCTTGCGTTGTCATGCCTTAGCCTTGCCTCGCCTGACCGTGCTGTCCCATGCGTTACCCTTTCCTTGCCTTGCCGTGCATTGCCTAGCGTGCTTTGTCGTGCCTTAGCCTTGTTTCCCCTTGCCGTGCGGTTCCTTCCGTTACACTTGCCTTTCCTTGCTTTCCCTTGCCTTCCTTACCTTCCGTTACTCTTTGCTTGCCTTCCGTGCATTGCCTAGCCTTGCGTTGTCGTGCCTTAGCCTTGCCTCGCCGGAACGTGCTTTCCCATGCGTTACCCTTTACTTGCCTTGCCGTGCATTGCCTAGCGTGCGTTGTCGTGCCTTAGACTTGTTTCCCCTTGCCGTGCCGTTCCTTACGTTACCCTTGCCTTCCGTTGCTTTCCCTTGCCTTCCTTGCGTTCCGTTACTCTTTGCTTGCTTTCCGTGCATTGCCTAGCCTTGCGTTCTCGTACCTTAGCCTTATCTCGCCTGACCGTGCCTTCCTTTACTTTAAGCTTTCCTTGCATTGTCGTGCATTGCCTAGCCTTGCGTTGTCGTGCCTTAGCCTTGCCTCGCCTGACCGTGCTTTCGCATGCGTTACCCTTTCCTTGCCTTGCCGTGCATTGCCTAGCGTGCGTTGTCATGCCTTAGACTTGTTTCCCCTTGCCGTGCCGTTCCTTCCGTTACCCTTGCCTTTCCTTGCTTTTCCTTGCCTTGCTTACATTCCTTTACTCTTTTCTTGCCTTCCCTGCATTGCCTAGCCTTGCGTTGTCGTGCCTTAGCCTTATCTCGCCTGACCGTGCCTTCCTTTGCTTTAAGCTTTCCTTGCATTGTCGTGCATTGCCTAGCCTTGCGTTTTCGTGCATTAGCCTTGCCTAGCCTCACCGTGCCTTGCCTTGCGTTACCCTTTCCTTGCCTTCCCTTGCAGTGCCTAGCCGTGCGTTGTCGTGCCTTAGCCTTGTTTCCCCTTGCCGTGCCGTGCCTTTTGTTACACTTGCATTGCCTGGCTTTGCCTTGCCTTCCTTTCCTTCCGTTACTCTTTCCTTGCCTTGCCGTGCACTGCCTAGCCTTGCGTTGTCGTGCATTAGCCTTGCCTCACCTGACCGTGCCTTCCTTTGCGTTACCCTTTCCTTGCCTTGCGGTGTATTGCCTAGCCTTGCGTTGTCGTGCCTTAGCCTTGTTACCCCTTGCCGTGCCTTTCCTTCCGTTACGCTTGCCTTCCCTTGCTTTCCCTTGCCTTCCTTGCGTTCCGTTACTCTTTGCTTGCTTTCCGTGCATTGCCTAGCCTTGCGTTGTCATGCCTTAGCCTTGCCTCGCCTGACCGTGCTTTCCCATGCGTTACCCTTTCCTTGCCTTGCCGTGCATTGCCTAGCGTGCGTTGTCGTGCCTTAGCCTTGTTTCCCCTTGCCGTGCGGTTCCTTCCGTTACACTTTCGTTTCCTTGCTTTCCCTTGCCTTCCTTACCTTCCGTTACTCTTTGCTTGCCTTCCGTCCATTGCCTAGCCTTGCGTTCTCGTACCTTAGCCTTATCTCGCCTGACCGTGCCTTCCTTTGCTGTAAGCTTTCCTTGCCTTGCCGTGCATTGCCTAGCCCTGCGTTGTCGTGCCTTAGCCTTGTTACCCCTTGCCGTGCCGTTCCTTCCGTTACGCTTGCCTTCCCTTGCTTTCCCTTGCCTTCCTTACCTTCCGTTACTCTTTGCTTGCTTTCCGTGCATTGCCTAGCCTTGCGTTGTCATGCCTTAGCCTTGCCTCGCCTGACCGTGCTTTCCCATGCGTTACCCTTTCCTTGCCTTGCCGTGCATTGCCTAGCGTGCGTTGTCCTGCCTTAGCCTTGTTTCCCCTGGCCGTGCGGTTCCTTCCGTTACACTTGCCTTTCCTTGCTTTCCCTTGCCTTCCTTACCTTCCGTTACTCTTTGCTTGCCTTCCGTGCATTGCCTAGCCTTGCGTTGTCGTGCCTTAGCCTTGCCTCGCCGGAACGTGCTTTCCCATGCGTTACCCTTTACTTGCCTTGCAGTGCATTGCCTAGCGTGCGTTGTCGTGCCTTAGACTTGTTTCCCCTTGCCGTGCCGTTCCTTACGTTACCCTTGCCTTTCCTTGCTTTTCCTTGACTTGCTTACCTTCCGTTACTCTTTCCTTGCCTTCCCTGCATTGCCTAGCCTTGCGTTGTCGTGCCTTAGCCTTATCTCGCCTGACCGTGCCTTCCTTTGCTTTAAGCTTTCCTTGCATTGTCGTGCATTGCCTAGCTTTGCGTTTTCGTGCATTAGCCTTCCCTAGCCTCACCGTGCCTTTCCTTGCGTTACTCTTTCCTTGCCTTGCCGTGCATTGCCTAGCCGTGCGTTGTCGTGCCTTAGCCTTGTTTCCCCTTGCGTGCAATTCGTTCCGTTACCCTTGCCTTCCGTTGCATTCCCTTGCCTTCCTTGCGTTCCGTTACTCTTTGCTTGCTTTCCGGGCATTGCGTAGCCTTGCGTTGTCGTGCCTTAGCCTTATCTCGCCTGACCGTGCCTTCCTTTGCTTTAAGCTTTCCTTGCATTGTCGTGCATTGCCTAGCCTTGCGTTTTCGTGCATTAGCCTTGCCTAGCCTCACCGTGCCTTGCCTTGCGTTACCCTTTCCTTGCCTTCCCTTCATTGCCTAGCCCTGCGTTGTCGTGCCTTAGCCTTGTTTCCCCTTGCCGTGCCGTGCCTTTTGTTACACTTGACTTGCCTGGCTTTGCCTTGCCTTCCTTACCTTCCGTTACTCTTTGCTTGCCTTCCGTCCATTGCCTAGCCTTGCGTTGTCGTGCCTTAACCTTATCTCGCCTGACCGTGCCTTCCTTTGCTTTAAGCTTTCCTTGCCTTGCCGTGCATTGCCTAGCCCTGCGTTGTCGTGCCTTAGCCTTGTTACCCCTTGCCGTGCCGTTCCTTCCGTTACGCTTGCCTTCCCTTGCTTTCCCTTGCCTTCCTTGCGTTCCGTTACTCTTTGCTTGCTTTCCGTGCATTGCCTAGCCTTGCGTTGTCATGCCTTAGCCTTGCCTCGCCTGACCGTGCTGTCCCATGCGTTACCTTTTCCTTGCCTTGCCGTGCGTTGCCTAGCGTGCTTTGTCGTACCTTAGCCTTGTTTCCCCTTGCCGTGCGGTTCCTTCCGTTACACTTGCCTTTCCTTGCTTTCCCTTGCCTTCCTTACCTTCCGTTACTCTTTGCTTGCCTTCCGTGCATTGCCTAGCCTTGCGTTGTCGTGCCTTAGCCTTGCCTCGCCGGAACGTGCTTTCCCATGCGTTACCCTTTACTTGCCTTGCCGTGCATTGCCTAGCGTGCGTTGTCGTGCCTTAGACTTGTTTCCCCTTGCCGTGCCGTTCCTTACGTTACCCTTGCCTTTCCTTGCTTTTCCTTGCCTTGCTTACCTTCCGTTACTCTTTACTTGCCTTCCCTGCATTGCGTAGCCTTGCGTTGTCGTGCCTTAGACTTATCTCGCCTGACCGTGCCTTCCTTTACTTTAAGCTTTCCTTGCATTGTCGTGCATTGCCTAGCCTTGCGTTGTCGTGCCTTAGCCTTGCCTCGCCTGACCGTGCTTTCGCATGCGTTACCCTTTCCTTGCCTTGCCGTGCATTGCATATCGTGCGTTGTCATGCCTTAGACTTGTTTCCCCTTGCCGTGCCGTTCCTTCCGTTACCCTTGCCTTTCCTTGCTTTTCCTTGCCTTGCTTACATTCCTTTACTCTTTGCTTGCCTTCCCTGCATTGCCTAGCCCTGCGTTGTCGTGCCTTAGCCTTGTTACCCCTTGCCGTGCCTTTCCTTCCGTTACGCTTGCCTTCCCTTGCTTTCCCTTGCCTTCCTTGCGTTCCGTTACTCTTTGCTTGCTTTCCGTGCATTGCCTAGCCTTGCGTTGTCATGCCTTAGCCTTGCCTCGCCTGACCGTGCTTTCCCATGCGTTACCCTTTCCTTGCCTTGCCGTGCATTGCCTAGCGTGCGTTGTCGTGCCATAGCCTTGTTTCCCCTTGCCGTGCGGTTCCTTCCGTTACACTTGCCTTTCCTTGCTTTTCCTTGCCTTGCTTACCTTCCGTTACTCTTTGCTTGCCTTCCCTGCAATGCCTAGCCTTGCGTTGTCGTGCCTTAGCCTTATCTCGCCTAACCGTGCCTTCCTTTGCTTTAAGCTTTCCTTGCATTGTCGTGCATTGCCAAGCCTTGCGTTTTCGTGCATTAGCCTTGCCTAAGCTCACCGTGCCTTGCCTTGCGTTACCCTTTCCTTGCCTTCCCTTGCATTGCCTAGCCGTGCGTTGTCGTGCCTTAGCCTTGTTTCCCCTTGCCGTGCCGTGCCTTTTGTTACACTTGCCTTGCCTGGCTTTGCCTTGCCTTCCTTTCCTTCCGTTACTCTTTCCTTGCCTTGCCGTGCACTGCCTAGCCTTGCGTTGTCGTGCATTATCCTTGCCTCACCTGACCGTGCCTTCCCTTGCGTTACCCTTTCCTTGCCTTGCCGTGCATTGCCTAGCCCTGCGTTGTCGTGCCTTAGCCTTGTTACCCCTTGCCGTGCAATTCCTTCCGTTACCCTTGCCTTCCGTTGCTTTCCCTTGGCTTCCTTGCGTTCCGTTACTCTTTGCTTGCTTTCCATGCATTGCCTAGCCTTGCGTTGTCATGCCTTAGCCTTGCCTCGCCTGACCGTGCTTTCCCATGCGTTACCCTTTCCTTGCCTTGCCGTGCATTGCCTAGCGTGCGTTGTCGTGCATTAGCCTTCCCTAGCCTCACCGTGCCTTTCCTTGCGTTACTCTTTCCTTGCCTTGCCGTGCATTGCCTAGCCGTGCGTTGTCGTGCCTTAGCCTTGTTTCCCCTTGCCGTGCCGTTCCTTCCGTTACGCTTGCCTTCCCTTGCTTTCCCTTGCCTTCCTTGCGTTCCGTTACTCTTTGCTTGCTTTCCGTGCATTGCCTAGCCTTGCGTTGTCATGCCTTAGCCTTGCCTCGCCTGACCGCGCTTTCCCATGCGTTACCCTTTCCTTGCCTTGCCGTGCATTGCCTAGCGTGCTTTGTCGTGCCTTAGCCTTGTTTCCCCTTGCCGTTCGGTTCCTTCCGTTACACTTGCCTTTCCTTGCTTTCCCTTGCCTTCCTTACCTTCCGATACTCTTTGCTTGCCTTCCGTGCATTGCCTAGCCTTGCGTTGTCGTGCCTTAGCCTTGCCTCGCCGGAACGTGCTTTCCCATGCGTTACCCTTTACTTGCCTTGCCGTGCATTGCCTAGCGTGCGTTGTCGTGCCTTAGACTTGTTTCCCCTTGCCGTGCCGTTCCTTACGTTACCCTTGCCTTTCCTTGCTTTTCCTTGCCTTGCTTACCTTCCGTTACACTTTGCTTGCCTTCCCTGCATTGCCTAGCCTTGCGTTGTCGTGCCTTAGCCTTATCTCGCCTGACCGTGCCTTCCTTTACTTTAAGCTTTCCTTGCATTGTCGTGCATTGCCTAGCCTTGCGTTGTCGTGCCTTAGCCTTGCCTCGCCTGACCGTGCTTTCGCATGCGTTACCCTTTCCTTGCCTTGCCGTGCATTGCCTAGCGTGCGTTGTCATGCCTTAGACTTGTTTCCCCTTGCCGTGCCGTTCCTTCCGTTACCCTTGCCTTTCCTTGCTTTTCCTTGCCTTGCTTACATTCCTTTACTCTTTTCTTGCCTTCCCTCCATTGCCTAGCCTTGCGTTGTCGTGCCTTAGCCTTATCTCGCCTGACCGTGCCTTCCTTTGCTTTAAGCTTTCCTTGCATTGTCGTGCATTGCCTAGCCTTGCATTTTCGTGCATTAGCCTTGCCTAGCCTCACCGTGCCTTGCCTTGCGTTACCCTTTCCTTGCCTTCCCTTGCATTGCCTAGCCGTGCGTTGTCGTGCCTTAGCCTTGTTTCCCCTTGCCGTGCCGTGCCTTTTGTTACACTTGCCTTGCCTGGCTTTGCCTTGCCTTCCTTTCCTTCCGTTACTCTTTCCTTGCCTTGCCGTGCACTGCCTAGCCTTGCGTTGTCGTGCATTAGCCTTGCCTCACCTGACCGTGCCTTCCCTTGCGTTACCCTTTCCTTGCCTTGCGGTGTATTGCCTAGCCTTGCGTTGTCGTGCCTTAGCCTTGTTACCCCTTGCCCTGCCGTTCCTTCCGTTACCCTTGCCTTCCGCTGCTTTCCCTTGCCTTCCTTGCGTTCCGTTACTCTTTGCTTGCTTTCCGGGCATTGCGTAGCCTTGCGTTGTCGTGCCTTAGCCTTATCTCGCCTGACCGTGCCTTCCTTTGCTTTAAGCTTTCCTTGCATTGTCGTGCATTGCCTAGCCTTGCGTTTTCGTGCATTAGCCTTGCCTAGCCTCACCGTGCCTTGCCTTGCGTTACCCTTTCCTTGCCTTCCCTTCATTGCCTAGCCGTGCGTTGTCTTGCCTTAGCCTTGTTTCCCCTTGCCGTGCCGTGCCTTTTGTTACACTTGCCTTGCCTGGCTTTGCCTTGCCTTCCTTACCTTCCGTTACTCTTTGCTTGCCTTCCGTCCATTGCCTAGCCTTGCGTTGTCGTGCCTTAACCTTATCTCGCCTGACCGTGCCTTCCTTTGCTTTAAGCTTTCCTTGCCTTGCCGTGCATTGCCTAGCCCTGCGTTGTCGTGCCTTAGCCTTGTTACCCCTTGCCGTGCCGTTCCTTCCGTTACGCTTGCCTTCCCTTGCTTTCCCTTGCCTTCCTTGCGTTCCGTTACTCTTTGCTTGCTTTCCGTGCATTGCCTAGCCTTGCGTTGTCATGCCTTAGCCTTGCCTCGCCTGACCGTGCTGTCCCATGCGTTACCCTTTCCTTGCCTTGCCGTGCATTGCCTAGCGTGCTTTGTCGTGCCTTAGCCTTGTTTCCCCTTGCCGTGCGGTTCCTTCCGTTACACTTGCCTTTCCTTGCTTTCCCTTGCCTTCCTTACCTTCCGTTACTCTTTGCTTGCCTTCCGTGCATTGCCTAGCCTTGCGTTGTCGTGCCTTAGCCTTGCCTCGCCGGAACGTGCTTTCCCATGCGTTACCCTTTACTTGCCTTGCCGTGCATTGCCTAGCGTGCGTTGTCGTGCCTTAGACTTGTTTCCCCTTGCCGTGCCGTTCCTTCCGTTACCCTTGCCTTTCCTTGCTTTTCCTTGCCTTGCTTACATTCCTTTACTCTTTGCTTGCCTTCCCTGCATTGCCTAGCCCTGCGTTGTCGTGCCTTAGCCTTGTTACCCCTTGCCGTGCCTTTCCTTCCGTTACGCTTGCCTTCCCTTGCTTTCCCTTGCCTTCCTTGCGTTCCGTTACTCTTTGCTTGCTTTCCGTGCATTGCCTAGCCTTGCGTTGTCATGCCTTAGCCTTGCCTCGCCTGACCGTGCTTTCCCATGCGTTACCCTTTCCTTGCCTTGCCGTGCATTGCCTAGCGTGCGTTGTCGTGCCATAGCCTTGTTTCCCCTTGCCGTGCGGTTCCTTCCGTTACCTTCCGTTACTTGCCTTTCCTTGCTTTTCCTTGCCTTGCTTACTTTCCTTCCGTGCATTGCCAAGCCTTGCGTTTTCGTGCATTAGCCTTGCCTAAGCTCACCGTGCCTTGCCTTGCGTTACCCTTTCCTTGCCTTCCCTTGCATTGCCTAGCCGTGCGTTGTCGTGCCTTAGCCTTGTTTCCCCTTGCCGTGGCGTGCCTTTTGTTACACTTGCCTTGCCTGGCTTTGCCTTGCCTTCCTTTCCTTCCGTTACTCTTTCCTTGCCTTGCCGTGCACTGCCTAGCCTTGCGTTGTCGTGCATTAGCCTTGCCTCACCTGACCGTGCCTTCCCTTGCGTTACCCTTTCCTTGCCTTGCGGTGTATTGCCTAGCCTTGCGTTGTCGTGCCTTAGCCTTGTTACCCCTTGCCCTGCCGTTCCTTCCGTTACCCTTGCCTTCCGTTGCTTTCCCTTGCCTTCCTTGCGTTCCGTTACTCTTTGCTTGCTTTCCGTGCATTGCCTAGCCTTGCGTTGTCATGCCTTAGCCTTGCCTCGCCTGACCGTGCTTTCCCATGCGTTACCCTTTCCTTGCCTTGCCGTGCATTGCCTAGCGTGCGTTGTCGTGCCATAGCCTTGTTTCCCCTTGCCGTGCGGTTCCTTCCGTTACACTTGCCTTTACTTGCTTTTCCTTGCCTTGCTTACCTTCCGTTACTCTTTGCTTGCCTTCCCTGCAATGCCTAGCCTTGCGTTGTCGTGCCTTAGCCTTATCTCGCCTAACCGTGCCTTCCTTTGCTTTAAGCTTTCCTTGCATTGTCGTGCATTGCCAAGCCTTGCGTTTTCGTGCATTAGCCTTGCCTAAGCTCACCGTGCCTTGCCTTGCGTTACCCTTTCCTTGCCTTCCCTTGCATTGCCTAGCCGTGCGTTGTCGTGCCTTAGCCTTGTTTCCCCTTGCCGTGCCGTGCCTTTTGTTACACTTGCCTTGCCTGGCTTTGCCTTGCCTTCCTTTCCTTCCGTTACTCTTTCCTTGCCTTGCCGTGCACTGCCTAGCCTTGCGTTGTCGTGCATTATCCTTGCCTCACCTGACCGTGACTTCCCTTGCGTTACCCTTTCCTTGCCTTGCCGTGCATTGCCTAGCCCTGCGTTGTCGTGCCTTAGCCTTGTTACCCCTTGCCGTGCAATTCCTTCCGTTACCCTTGCCTTCCGTTGCTTTCCCTTGGCTTCCTTGCGTTCCGTTACTCTTTGCTTGCTTTCCATGCATTGCCTAGCCTTGCGTTGTCATGCCTTAGCCTTGCCTCGCCTGACCGTGCTTTCCCATGCGTTACCCTTTCCTTGCCTTGCCGTGCATTGCCTAGCGTGCGTTGTCGTGCATTAGCCTTCCCTAGCCTCACCGTGCCTTTCCTTGCGTTACTCTTTCCTTGCCTTGCCGTGCATTGCCTAGCCGTGCGTTGTCGTGCCTTAGCCTTGTTTCCCCTTGCCGTGCCGTTCCTTCCGTTACGCTTGCCTTCCCTTGCTTTCCCTTGCCTTCCTTGCGTTCCGTTACTCTTTGCTTGCTTTCCGTGCATTGCCTAGCCTTGCGTTGTCATGCCTTAGCCTTGCCTCGCCTGACCGCGCTTTCCCATGCGTTACCCTTTCCTTGCCTTGCCGTGCATTGCCTAGCGTGCTTTGTCGTGCCTTAGCCTTGTTTCCCCTTGCCGTTCGGTTCCTTCCGTTACACTTGCCTTTCCTTGCTTTCCCTTGCCTTCCTTACCTTCCGATACTCTTTGCTTGCCTTCCGTGCATTGCCTAGCCTTGCGTTGTCGTGCCTTAGCCTTGCCTCGCCGGAACGTGCTTTCCCATGCGTTACCCTTTACTTGCCTTGCCGTGCATTGCCTAGCGTG
This sequence comes from Macrotis lagotis, assembly GCF_037893015.1. Taxonomy (NCBI): domain Eukaryota; kingdom Metazoa; phylum Chordata; class Mammalia; order Peramelemorphia; family Peramelidae; genus Macrotis; species Macrotis lagotis. The sequence continues at coordinate 115,372 of NW_027422199.1, read as the reverse complement.
CGTTGTCGTGCCTTAGACTTGTTTCCCCTTGCCGTGCCGTTCCTTACGTTACCCTTGCCTTTCCTTGCTTTTCCTTGCCTTGCTTACCTTCCGTTACACTTTGCTTGCCTTCCCTGCATTGCCTAGCCTTGCGTTGTCGTGCCTTAGCCTTATCTCGCCTGACCGTGCCTTCCTTTACTTTAAGCTTTCCTTGCATTGTCGTGCATTGCCTAGCCTTGCGTTGTCGTGCCTTAGCCTTGCCTCGCCTGACCGTGCTTTCGCATGCGTTACCCTTTCCTTGCCTTGCCGTGCATTGTCTAGCGTGCGTTGTCATGCCTTAGACTTGTTTCCCCTTGCCGTGCCGTTCCTTCCGTTACCCTTGCCTTTCCTTGCTTTTCCTTGCCTTGCTTACATTCCTTTACTCTTTTCTTGCCTTCCCTCCTTTGCCTAGCCTTGCGTTGTCGTGCCTTAGCCTTATCTCGCCTGACCGTGCCTTCCTTTGCTTTAAGCTTTCCTTGCATTGTCGTGCATTGCCTAGCCTTGCATTTTCGTGCATTAGCCTTGCCTAGCCTCACCGTGCCTTGCCTTGCGTTACCCTTTCCTTGCCTTCCCTTGCATTGCCTAGCCGTGCGTTGTCGTGCCTTAGCCTTGGTTCCCCTTGCCGTGCCGTGCCTTCTGTTACACTTGCCTTGCCTTCCTTTCCTTCCGTTACTCTTTCCTTACCTTGCCGTGCACTGCCTAGCCTTGCGTTGTCGTGCATTAGCCTTGCCTCACCTGACCGTGCCTTCCCTTGCGTTACCCTTTCCTTGCCTTGCGGTGTATTGCCTAGCCTTGCGTTGTCGTGCCTTAGCCTTGTTACCCCTTGCCCTGCCGTTCCTTCCGTTACCCTTGCCTTCCGCTGCTTTCCCTTGCCTTCCTTGCGTTCCGTTACTCTTTGCTTGCTTTCCGGGCATTGCGTAGCCTTGCGTTGTCGTGCCTTAGCCTTATCTCGCCTGACCGTGCCTTCCTTTGCTTTAAGCTTTCCTTGCATTGTCGTGCATTGCCTAGCCTTGCGTTTTCGTGCATTAGCCTTGCCTAGCCTCACCGTGCCTTGCCTTGCGTTACCCTTTCCTTGCCTTCCCTTCATTGCCTAGCCGTGCGTTGTCTTGCCTTAGCCTTGTTTCCCCTTGCCGTGCCGTGCCTTTTGTTACACTTGCCTTGCCTGGCTTTGCCTTGCCTTCCTTACCTTCCGTTACTCTTTGCTTGCCTTCCGTCCATTGCCTAGCCTTGCGTTGTCGTGCCTTAACCTTATCTCGCCTGACCGTGCCTTCCTTTGCTTTAAGCTTTCCTTGCCTTGCCGTGCATTGCCTAGCCCTGCGTTGTCGTGCCTTAGCCTTGTTACCCCTTGCCGTGCCGTTCCTTCCGTTACGCTTGCCTTCCCTTGCTTTCCCTTGCCTTCCTTGCGTTCCGTTACTCTTTGCTTGCTTTCCGTGCATTGCCTAGCCTTGCGTTGTCATGCCTTAGCCTTGCCTCGCCTGACCGTGCTGTCCCATGCGTTACCCTTTCCTTGCCTTGCCGTGCGTTGCCTAGCGTGCTTTGTCGTGCCTTAGCCTTGTTTCCCCTTGCCGTGCGGTTCCTTCCGTTACACTTGCCTTTCCTTGCTTTCCCTTGCCTTCCTTACCTTCCGTTACTCTTTGCTTGCCTTCCGTGCATTGCCTAGCCTTGCGTTGTCGTGCCTTAGCCTTGCCTCGCCTGACCGTGCTTTCGCATGCGTTACCCTTTCCTTGCCTTGCCGTGCATTGCCTAGCGTGCGTTGTCATGCCTTAGACTTGTTTCCCCTTGCCGTGCCGTTCCTTCCGTTACCCTTGCCTTTCCTTGCTTTTCCTTGCCTTGCTTACATTCCTTTACTCTTTGCTTGCCTTCCCTGCATTGCCTAGCCCTGCGTTGTCGTGCCTTAGCCTTGTTACCCCTTGCCGTGCCTTTCCTTCCGTTACGCTTGCCTTCCCTTGCTTTCCCTTGCCTTCCTTGCGTTCCGTTACTCTTTGCTTGCTTTCCGTGCATTGCCTAGCCTTGCGTTGTCATGCCTTAGCCTTGCCTCGCCTGACCGTGCTTTCCCATGCGTTACACTTTCCTTGCCTTGCCGTGCATTGCCTAGCGTGCGTTGTCGTGCCATAGCCTTGTTTCCCCTTGCCGTGCGGTTCCTTCCGTTACACTTGCCTTTCCTTGCTTTTCCTTGCCTTGCTTACCTTCCGTTACTCTTTGCTTACCTTCCCTGCAATGCCTACCCTTGCGTTGTCGTGCCTTAGCCTTATCTCGCCTAACCGTGCCTTCCTTTGCTTTAAGCTTTCCTTGCATTGTCGTGCATTGCCAAGCCTTGCGTTTTCGTGCATTAGCCTTGCCTAAGCTCACCGTGCCTTGCCTTGCGTTACCCTTTCCTTGCCTTCCCTTGCATTGCCTAGCCGTGCGTTGTCGTGCCTTAGCCTTGTTTCCCCTTGCCGTGGCGTGCCTTTTGTTACACTTGCCTTGCCTGGCTTTGCCTTGCCTTCCTTTCCTTCCGTTACTCTTTCCTTGCCTTGCCGTGCACTGCCTAGCCTTGCGTTGTCGTGCATTAGCCTTGCCTCACCTGACCGTGCCTTCCCTTGCGTTACCCTTTCCTTGCCTTGCGGTGTATTGCCTAGCCTTGCGTTGTCGTGCCTTAGCCTTGTTACCCCTTGCCCTGCCGTTCCTTCCGTTACCCTTGCCTTCCGTTGCTTTCCCTTGCCTTCCTTGCGTTCCGTTACTCTTTGCTTGCTTTCCGTGCATTGCCTAGCCTTGCGTTGTCATGCCTTAGCCTTGCCTCGCCTGACCGTGCTTTCCCATGCGTTACCCTTTCCTTGCCTTGCCGTGCATTGCCTAGCGTGCGTTGTCGTGCCTTAGCCTTGTTTCCCCTTGCCGTGCGGTTCCTTCCGTTACACTTTCGTTTCCTTGCTTTCCCTTGCCTTCCTTACCTTCCGTTACTCTTTGCTTGCCTTCTGTCCATTGCCTAGCCTTGCGTTCTCGTACCTTAGCCTTATCTCGCCTGACCGTGCCTTCCTTTGCTTTAAGCTTTCCTTGCCTTGCCGTGCATTGCCTAGCGTGCGTTGTCCTGCCTTAGCCTTGTTTCCCCTTGCCGTGCCGTCCCTTACGTTACCCTTGCCTTTCCTTGCTTTTCCTTGACTTGCTTACCTTCCGTTACTCTTTCCTTGCCTTCCCTGCATTGCCTAGCCTTGCGTTGTCGTGCCTTAGCCTTATCTCGCCTGACCGTGCCTTCCTTTGCTTTAAGCTTTCCTTGCCTTGCCGTGCATTGCCTAGCGTGCGCCTTCCCTAGCCTCACCGTGCCTTTCCTTGCGTTAGCCTTGCCGTGCATTGCCTAGCCTTGCCGTGCCTTAGCCTTGTTTCCCTTACCTTCCGTTACCCTTCCCTTCCGTTGCATTCCCTTGCCTTCCTTGCGTTCCGTTACTCTTTGCTTGCTTTCCGGGCATTGCGTAGCCTTGCGTTGTCGTGCCTTAGCCTTATCTCGCCTGACCGTGCCTTCCTTTGCTTTAAGCTTTCCTTGCATTGTCGTGCATTGCCTAGCCTTGCGTTTTCGTGCATTAGCCTTGCCTAGCCTCACCGTGCCTTGCCTTGCGTTACCCTTTCCTTGCCTTCCCTTCATTGCCTAGCCGTGCGTTGTAGTGCCTTAGTCTTGTTTCCCCTTGCCGTGCCGTGCCTTTTGTTACACTTGCCTTGCCTGGCTTTGCCTTGCCTTCCTTACCTTCTGTTACTCTTTGCTTGCCTTCCGTCCATTGCCTAGCCTTGCGTTGTCGTGCCTTAGCCTTATCTCGCCTGACCGTGCCTTCCTTTGCTTTAAGCTTTCCTTGCCTTGCCGTGCATTGCCTAGCCCTGCGTTGTCGTGCCTTAGCCTTGTTACCCCTTGCCGTGCCGTTCCTTCCGTTACGCTTGCCTTTCCTTGCTTTCCCTTGCCTTCCTTGCGTTCCGTTACTCTTTGCTTGCTTTCCGTGCATTGCCTAGCCTTGCGTTGTCATGCCTTAGCCTTGCCTCGCCTGACCGTGCTGTCCCATGCGTTACCCTTTCCTTGCCTTGCCGTGCATTGCCTAGCGTGCTTTGTCGTGCCTTAGCCTTGTTTCCCCTTGCCGTGCGGTTCCTTCCGTTACACTTGCCTTTCCTTGCTTTCCCTTGCCTTCCTTACCTTCCGTTACTCTTTGCTTGCCTTCCGTGCATTGCCTAACCTTGCGTTGTCGTGCCTTAGCCTTGCCTCGCCGGAACGTGCTTTCCCATGCGTTACCCTTTACTTGCCTTGCCGTGCATTGCCTAGCGTGCGTTGTCGTGCCTTAGACTTGTTTCCCCTTGCCGTGCCGTTCCTTACGTTACCCTTGCCTTTCCTTGCTTTTCCTTGCCTTGCTTACCTTCCGTTACTCTTTGCTTGCCTTCCCTGCATTGCCTAGCCTTGCGTTGTCGTGCCTTAGCCTTATCTCGCCTGACCGTGCCTTCCTTTACTTTAAGCTTTCCTTGCATTGTCGTGCATTGCCTAGCCTTGCGTTGTCGTGCCTTAGCCTTGCCTCGCCTGACCGTGCTTTCGCATGCGTTACCCTTTCCTTGCCTTGCCGTGCATTGCCTAGCGTGCGTTGTCATGCCTTAGACTTGTTTCCCCTTGCCGTGCCGTTCCTTCCGTTACCCTTGCCTTTCCTTGCTTTTCCTTGCCTTGCTTACATTCCTTTACTCTTTGCTTGCCTTCCCTGCATTGCCTAGCCCTGCGTTGTCGTGCCTTAGCCTTATCTCGCCTATCCGTCCCTTCCTTTGCTTTAAGCTTTCCTTGCATTGTCGTGCATTGCCAAGCCTTGCGTTTTCGTGCATTAGCCTTGCCTAAGCTCACCGTGCCTTGCCTTGCGGTACCCTTTCCTTGCCTTCCCTTGCATTGCCTTGCCGTGCGTTGTCGTGCCTTAGCCTTGTTTCCCCTTGCCGTGCCGTGCCTTTTGTTACACTTGCCTTGCCTGGCTTTGCCTTGCCTTCCTTTCCTTCCGTTACTCTTTCCTTCCCTTGCCGTGCACTGCCTAGCCTTGCGTTCTCATGCCTTAGCCTTGCCTCACCTGACCGTGCCTTCCCTTGCGTTACCCTTTCCTTGCCTTGCGGTGCATTGCCTAGCCCTGCGTTGTCGTGCCTTAGCCTTGTTACCCCTTGCGGTGCAGTTCCTTCCGTTACCCTTGCCTTCCGTTGCATTCCCTTGCCTTCCTTGCGTTCCGTTACTCTTTGCTTGCTTCCCGTGCATTGCGTAGCCTTGCGTTGTCATGCCTTAGCCTTGCCTCGCCTGACCGTGCTTTCCCATGCGTTACCCTTTCCTTGCCTTGCCGTGCATTGCCTAGCGTGCGTTGTCGTGCCTTAGCCTTGTTTCCTCTTGCCGTGCGGTTCCTTCCGTTACACTTGCCTTTCCTTGCTTTCCCTTGCCTTCCTTACCTTCCGTTTCTCTTTTCTTGCCTTCCGTGCATTGCCTAGCCTTGCGTTGTCGTGCCTTAGCCTTGCCTCGCCGGAACGTGCTTTCCCATGCGTTACCCTTTACTTGCCTTGCCGTGCATTGCCTAGCCTTGCGTTGTCGTGCCTTAGCCTTGTTTCCCCTTGCCGTGGCGTGCCTTTTGTTACACTTGCCTTGCCTGGCTTTGCCTTGCCTTCCTTTCCTTCCGTTACTCTTTCCTTGCCTTGCCGTGCATTGCCTAACCTTGCGTTGTCGTGCCTTATCGTTGCCTCACCTGACCGTGCCTTCCCTTGCGTTACCCTTTCCTTGCCTTGCCGTGCATTGCCTAGCCCTGCGATGTCGTGCCTTAGCCTTGTTACCCCTTGCCGTGCAATTCCTTCCGTTACCCTTGCCTTCCTTTGCTTTCCCTTGCCTTCCTTGCGTTCCGTTACTCTTTGCTTGCTTTCCGTGCATTGCCTAGCCTTGCGTTCTCGTACCTTAGCCTTATCTCGCCTGACCGTGCCTTCCTTTTCTTTAAGCTTTCCTTGCCTTGCCGTGCATTGCCTAGCCTTGCGTTGTCATGCCTTAGCCTTGCCTCGCCTGACCGTGCTTTCCCATGCGTTACCCTTTCCTTGCCTTGCCGTGCATTGCCTAGCGTGCGTTGTCCTGCCTTAGCCTTGTTTCCCCTTGCCGTGCGGTTCCTTCCGTTACACTTGCCTTTCCTTGCTTTCCCTTGCCTTCCTTACCTTCCGTTACTCTTTGCTTGCCTTCCGTGCATTGCCTAGCCTTGCGTTGTCGTGCCTTAGCCTTGCCTCGCCGGAACGTGCTTTCCCATGCGTTACCCTTTACTTGCCTTGCAGTGCATTGCCTAGCGTGCGTTGTCGTGCCTTAGCCTTGTTACCCCTTGCGTGCAATTCCTTCCGTTACCCTTGCCTTCCGTTGCATTCCCTTGCCTTCCTTGCGTTCCGTTACTCTTTGCTTGCTTTCCGTGCATTGCGTAGCCTTGCGTTGTCATGCCTTAGCCTTGCCTCGCCTGACTGTGCTTTCCCATGCGTTACCCTTTTCTTGCCCTGCCGTGCATTGCCTAGCGTGCGTTGTCGTGCCTTAGCCTTGTTTTCCCTTGCCGTGCCGTTCCTTCCGTTGCACTTGCCTTTCCTTGCTTTCCCTTGCCTTCCATATCTTCCGTTACTCTTTGCTTGCCTTCCGTGCATTGCCTAGCCTTGCGTTGTCGTGCCTTAGCCTTGCCTCGCCTGACCGTGCTTTCCCATGCGTTACCCTTTCCTTGCCTTGCCGTACATTGCCTAGCGTGCGTTGTCGTGCCTTAGCCTTGTTTCCTCTTGCCGTACGGTTCCTTCCGTTACACTTTCCTTTCCTTGCTTTCCCTTGCCTTCCTTACCTTCCGTTACTCTTTGCTTGCCTTCCGTCCATTGCCTAGCCTTGCGTTGTCGTGCCTTAGCCTTATCTCGCCTGACCGTGCCTTCCTTTGCTTTAAGCTTTCCTTGCCTTGCCGTGCATTGCCTAGCCCTGCGTTGTCGTGCCTTAGCCTTGTTACCCCTTGCCGTGCCGTTCCTTCCGTTACGCTTGCCTTCCCTTGCTTTCCCTTGCCTTCCTTGCGTTCCGTTACTCTTTGCTTGCTTTCCGTGCATTGCCTAGCCTTGCGTTGTCATGCCTTAGACTTGCCTCGCCTGACCGTGCTGTCCCATGCGTTACCCTTTCCTTGCCTTGCCGTGCATTGCCTAGCGTGCGTTGTCGTGCCATAGCCTTGTTTCCCCTTGCCGTGCGGTTCCTTCCGTTACACTTGCCTTTCCTTGCTTTTCCTTGCCTTGCTTACCTTCCGTTACTCTTTGCTTGCCTTCCCTGCAATGCCTAGCCTTGCGTTGTCGTGCCTTAGCCTTATCTCGCCTGACCGTGCCTTCCTTTGCTTTAAGCTTTCCTTGCATTGTCGTGCATTGCCAAGCCTTGCGTTTTCCTGCATTAGCCTTGCCTAGCCTCACCGTGCCTTGCCTTGCGTTACCCTTTCCTTGCCTTCCCTTGCAGTGCCTAGCCGTGCGTTGTCGTGCCTTAGCCTTGTTTCCCCTTGCCGTGCCGTGCCTTTTGTTACACTTGCATTGCCTGGCTTTGCCTTGCCTTCCTTTCCTTCCGTTACTCTTTCCTTGCCTTGCCGTGCACTGCCTAGCCTTGCGTTGTCGTGCATTAGCCTTGCCTCACCTGACCGTGCCTTCCCTTGCGTTACCCTTTCCTTGCCTTGCGGTGTATTGCCTAGCCTTGCGTTGTCGTGCCTTAGCCTTGTTACCCCTTGCCGTGCCTTTCCTTCCGTTACGCTTGCCTTCCCTTGCTTTCCCTTGCCTTCCTTGCGTTCCGTTACTCTTTGCTTGCTTTCCGTGCATTGCCTAGCCTTGCGTTGTCATGCCTTAGCCTTGCCTCGCCTGACCGTGCTTTCCCATGCGTTACCCTTTCCTTGCCTTGCCGTGCATTGCCTAGCGTGCGTTGTCGTGCCTTAGCCTTGTTTCCCCTTGCCGTGCGGTTCCTTCCGTTACACTTTCGTTTCCTTGCTTTCCCTTGCCTTCCTTACCTTCCGTTACTCTTTGCTTGCCTTCCGTCCATTGCCTAGCCTTGCGTTCTCGTACCTTAGCCTTATCTCGCCTGACCGTGCCTTCCTTTGCTGTAAGCTTTCCTTGCCTTGCCGTGCATTGCCTAGCCCTGCGTTGTCGTGCCTTAGCCTTGTTACCCCTTGCCGTGCCGTTCCTTCCGTTACGCTTGCCTTCCCTTGCTTTCCCTTGCCTTCCTTACCTTCCGTTACTCTTTGCTTGCTTTCCGTGCATTGCCTAGCCTTGCGTTGTCATGCCTTAGCCTTGCCTCGCCTGACCGTGCTTTCCCATGCGTTACCCTTTCCTTGCCTTGCCGTGCATTGCCTAGCGTGCGTTGTCCTGCCTTAGCCTTGTTTCCCCTGGCCGTGCGGTTCCTTCCGTTACACTTGCCTTTCCTTGCTTTCCCTTGCCTTCCTTACCTTCCGTTACTCTTTGCTTGCCTTCCGTGCATTGCCTAGCCTTGCGTTGTCGTGCCTTAGCCTTGCCTCGCCGGAACGTGCTTTCCCATGCGTTACCCTTTACTTGCCTTGCAGTGCATTGCCTAGCGTGCGTTGTCGTGCCTTAGACTTGTTTCCCCTTGCCGTGCCGTTCCTTACGTTACCCTTGCCTTTCCTTGCTTTTCCTTGACTTGCTTACCTTCCGTTACTCTTTCCTTGCCTTCCCTGCATTGCCTAGCCTTGCGTTGTCGTGCCTTAGCCTTATCTCGCCTGACCGTGCCTTCCTTTGCTTTAAGCTTTCCTTGCATTGTCGTGCATTGCCTAGCTTTGCGTTTTCGTGCATTAGCCTTCCCTAGCCTCACCGTGCCTTTCCTTGCGTTACTCTTTCCTTGCCTTGCCGTGCATTGCCTAGCCGTGCGTTGTCGTGCCTTAGCCTTGTTTCCCCTTGCGTGCAATTCGTTCCGTTACCCTTGCCTTCCGTTGCATTCCCTTGCCTTCCTTGCGTTCCGTTACTCTTTGCTTGCTTTCCGGGCATTGCGTAGCCTTGCGTTGTCGTGCCTTAGCCTTATCTCGCCTGACCGTGCCTTCCTTTGCTTTAAGCTTTCCTTGCATTGTCGTGCATTGCCTAGCCTTGCGTTTTCGTGCATTAGCCTTGCCTAGCCTCACCGTGCCTTGCCTTGCGTTACCCTTTCCTTGCCTTCCCTTCATTGCCTAGCCCTGCGTTGTCGTGCCTTAGCCTTGTTTCCCCTTGCCGTGCCGTGCCTTTTGTTACACTTGACTTGCCTGGCTTTGCCTTGCCTTCCTTACCTTCCGTTACTCTTTGCTTGCCTTCCGTCCATTGCCTAGCCTTGCGTTGTCGTGCCTTAACCTTATCTCGCCTGACCGTGCCTTCCTTTGCTTTAAGCTTTCCTTGCCTTGCCGTGCATTGCCTAGCCCTGCGTTGTCGTGCCTTAGCCTTGTTACCCCTTGCCGTGCCGTTCCTTCCGTTACGCTTGCCTTCCCTTGCTTTCCCTTGCCTTCCTTGCGTTCCGTTACTCTTTGCTTGCTTTCCGTGCATTGCCTAGCCTTGCGTTGTCATGCCTTAGCCTTGCCTCGCCTGACCGTGCTGTCCCATGCGTTACCTTTTCCTTGCCTTGCCGTGCGTTGCCTAGCGTGCTTTGTCGTACCTTAGCCTTGTTTCCCCTTGCCGTGCGGTTCCTTCCGTTACACTTGCCTTTCCTTGCTTTCCCTTGCCTTCCTTACCTTCCGTTACTCTTTGCTTGCCTTCCGTGCATTGCCTAGCCTTGCGTTGTCGTGCCTTAGCCTTGCCTCGCCGGAACGTGCTTTCCCATGCGTTACCCTTTACTTGCCTTGCAGTGCATTGCCTAGCGTGCGTTGTCGTGCCTTAGACTTGTTTCCCCTTGCCGTGCCGTTCCTTACGTTACCCTTGCCTTTCCTTGCTTTTCCTTGCCTTGCTTACCTTCCGTTACTCTTTGCTTGCCTTCCCTGCATTGCCTAGCCTTGCGTTGTCGTGCCTTAGCCTTATCTCGCCTGACCGTGCCTTCCTTTACTTTAAGCTTTCCTTGCATTGTCGTGCATTGCCTAGCCTTGCGTTGTCGTGCCTTAGCCTTGCCTCGCCTGACCGTGCTTTCGCATGCGTTACCCTTTCCTTGCCTTGCCGTGCATTGCATATCGTGCGTTGTCATGCCTTAGACTTGTTTCCCCTTGCCGTGCCGTTCCTTCCGTTACCCTTGCCTTTCCTTGCTTTTCCTTGCCTTGCTTACATTCCTTTACTCTTTGCTTGCCTTCCCTGCATTGCCTAGCCCTGCGTTGTCGTGCCTTAGCCTTGTTACCCCTTGCCGTGCCTTTCCTTCCGTTACGCTTGCCTTCCCTTGCTTTCCCTTGCCTTCCTTGCGTTCCGTTACTCTTTGCTTGCTTTCCGTGCATTGCCTAGCCTTGCGTTGTCATGCCTTAGCCTTGCCTCGCCTGACCGTGCTTTCCCATGCGTTACCCTTTCCTTGCCTTGCCGTGCATTGCCTAGCGTGCGTTGTCCTGCCTTAGCCTTGTTTCCCCTGGCCGTGCGGTTCCTTCCGTTACACTTGCCTTTCCTTGCTTTCCCTTGCCTTCCTTACCTTCCGTTACTCTTTGCTTGCCTTCCGTGCATTGCCTAGCCTTGCGTTGTCGTGCCTTAGCCTTGCCTCGCCGGAACGTGCTTTCCCATGCGTTACCCTTTACTTGCCTTGCAGTGCATTGCCTAGCGTGCGTTGTCGTGCCTTAGACTTGTTTCCCCTTGCCGTGCCGTTCCTTACGTTACCCTTGCCTTTCCTTGCTTTTCCTTGACTTGCTTACCTTCCGTTACTCTTTCCTTGCCTTCCCTGCCTTCCCTGCATTGCCTTTGCGTTGTCGTGCCTTAGCCTTATGCTCGCCTGACCTTGCGTGTCGTGCCTTAGCCTTCCTTTGCTTTAGCTTGTTTCGTGCTTGCTTGCGTGCATTGCCTAGCCCTTGCGTTGTCGTGCCTTAGCCTTGCACTGCCTGAGCCGTTGCGTTGTCGTGCTTACCTTCTCCCGACCGTGCTTTCCCTTGCGTTACCCTTTACTTGCCTTGCAGTGCATTGCCTAGCGTGCGTTGTCGTGCCTTAGACTTGTTTCCCCTTGCCGTCTTGCCGCATTGCCTAGCCTTGCGTTGCCCTTAGCTTCCTAGCCTTGCGTTGCTTTCCTTGTTACTCTTTGCTTGCCTTGCCGTGCATTGCCTAGCCTTGCGTTGTCTGCCTTATAGCCTTGTTTCCCCTTGCGTGCCATAGTGCCCCTTGCCGTTCCTTCCGTTACACTTGCCTTTCCTTGCTTTTCCTTGCCTTGCTTACCTTCCGTTACTCTTTGCTTGCCTTCCCTGCAATGCCTAGCCTTGCGTTGTCGTGCCTTAGCCTTATCTCGCCTAACCGTGCCTTCCTTTGCTTTAAGCTTTCCTTGCATTGTCGTGCATTGCCAAGCCTTGCGTTTTCGTGCATTAGCCTTGCCTAAGCTCACCGTGCCTTGCCTTGCGTTACCCTTTCCTTGCCTTCCCTTGCATTGCCTAGCCGTGCGTTGTCGTGCCTTAGCCTTGTTTCCCCTTGCCGTGCCGTGCCTTTTGTTACACTTGCCTTGCCTGGCTTTGCCTTGCCTTCCTTTCCTTCCGTTACTCTTTCCTTGCCTTGCCGTGCACTGCCTAGCCTTGCGTTGTCGTGCATTATCCTTGCCTCACCTGACCGTGCCTTCCCTTGCGTTACCCTTTCCTTGCCTTGCCGTGCATTGCCTAGCCCTGCGTTGTCGTGCCTTAGCCTTGTTACCCCTTGCCGTGCAATTCCTTCCGTTACCCTTGCCTTCCGTTGCTTTCCCTTGCCTTCCTTTCCTTCCGTTACTCTTTCCTTGCCTTGCCGTGCACTGCCTAGCCTTGCGTTGTCGTGCCTTAACCTTATCTCGCCTGACCGTGCCTTCCTTTGCTTTAAGCTTTCCTTGCCTTGCCGTGCATTGCCTAGCGTGCGTTGTCGTGCCTTAGCCTTGTTTCCCCTTGCCGTGCGGTTCCTTCCGTTACACTTTCGTTTCCTTGCTTTCCCTTGCCTTCCTTACCTTCCGTTACTCTTTGCTTGCCTTCTGTCCATTGCCTAGCCTTGCGTTCTCGTACCTTAGCCTTATCTCGCCTGACCGTGCCTTCCTTTGCTTTAAGCTTTCCTTGCCTTGCCGTGCATTGCCTAGCGTGCGTTGTCCTGCCTTAGCCTTGTTTCCCCTTGCCGTGCGGTTCCTTCCGTTACACTTGCCTTTCCTTGCTTTCCCTTGCCTTCCTTACCTTCCGTTACTCTTTGCTTGCCTTCCGTGCATTGCCTAGCCTTGCGTTGTCGTGCCTTAGCCTTGCCACGCCTGACCGTGCTTTCCCATGCGTTACCCTTTCCTTGCCTTGCCGTGCATTGCCTAGCGTGCGTTGTCGTGCATTAGCCTTCCCTAGCCTCACCGTGCCTTTCCTTGCGTTACTCTTTCCTTGCCTTGCCGTGCATTGCCTAGCCGTGCGTTGTCGTGCCTTAGCCTTGTTTCCCCTTGCCGTGCCGTTCCTTCCGTTACGCTTGCCTTCCCTTGCTTTCCCTTGCCTTCCTTGCGTTCCGTTACTCTTTGCTTGCTTTCCGTGCATTGCCTAGCCTTGCGTTGTCATGCCTTAGCCTTGCCTCGCCTGACCGCGCTTTCCGATGCGTTACCCTTTCCTTGCCTTGCCGTGCATTGCCTAGCGTGCTTTGTCGTGCCTTAGCCTTGTTTCCCCTTGCCGTTCGGTTCCTTCCGTTACACTTGCCTTTCCTTGCTTTCCCTTGCCTTCCTTACCTTCCGATACTCTTTGCTTGCCTTCCGTGCATTGCCTAGCCTTGCGTTGTCGTGCCTTAGCCTTGCCTCGCCGGAACGTGCTTTCCCATGCGTTACCCTTTACTTGCCTTGCCGTGCATTGCCTAGCGTGCGTTGTCGTGCCTTAGACTTGTTTCCCCTTGCCGTACCGTTCCTTACGTTACCCTTGCTTTTCCTTGCTTTTCCTTGCCTTGCTTACCTTCCGTTACACTTTGCTTGCCTTCCCTGCATTGCCTAGCCTTGCGTTGTCGTGTCTTAGCCTTATCTCGCCTGACCGTGCCTTCCTTTACTTTAAGCTTTCCTTGCATTGTCGTGCATTGCCTAGCCTTGCGTTGTCGTGCCTTAGCCTTGCCTCGCCTGACCGTGCTTTCGCATGCGTTACCCTTTCCTTGCCTTGCCGTGCATTGCCTAGCGTGCGTTGTCATGCCTTAGACTTGTTTCCCCTTGCCGTGCCGTTCCTTCCGTTACCCTTGCCTTTCCTTGCTTTTCCTTGCCTTGCTTACATTCCTTTACTCTTTTCTTGCCTTCCCTCCATTGCCTAGCCTTGCGTTGTCGTGCCTTAGCCTTATGTCGCCTGACCGTGCCTTCCTTTGCTTTAAGCTTTCCTTGCATTGTCGTGCATTGCCTAGCCTTGCATTTTCGTGCATTAGCCTTGCCTAGCCTCACCGTGCCTTGCCTTGCGTTACCCTTTCCTTGCCTTCCCTTGCATTGCCTAGCCGTGCGTTGTCGTGCCTTAGCCTTGTTTCCCCTTGCCGTGCCGTGCCTTTTGTTACACTTGCCTTGCCTGGCTTTGCCTTGCCTTCCTTTCCTTCCGTTACTCTTTCCTTGCCTTGCCGTGCACTGCCTAGCCTTGCGTTGTCGTGCATTAGCCTTGCCTCACCTGACCGTGCCTTCCCTTGCGTTACCCTTTCCTTGCCTTGCGGTGTATTGCCTAGCCTTGCGTTGTCGTGCCTTAGCCTTGTTACCCCTTGCCCTGCCGTTCCTTCCGTTACCCTTGCCTTCCGCTGCTTTCCCTTGCCTTCCTTGCGTTCCGTTACTCTTTGCTTGCTTTCCGGGCATTGCGTAGCCTTGCGTTGTCGTGCCTTAGCCTTATCTCGCCTGACCGTGCCTTCCTTTGCTTTAAGCTTTCCTTGCATTGTCGTGCATTGCCTAGCCTTGCGTTTTCGTGCATTAGCCTTGCCTAGCCTCACCGTGCCTTGCCTTGCGTTACCCTTTCCTTGCCTTCCCTTCATTGCCTAGCCGTGCGTTGTCTTGCCTTAGCCTTGTTTCCCCTTGCCGTGCCGTGCCTTTTGTTACACTTGCCTTGCCTGGCTTTGCCTTGCCTTCCTTACCTTCCGTTACTCTTTGCTTGCCTTCCGTCCATTGCCTAGCCTTGCGTTGTCGTGCCTTAACCTTATCTCGCCTGACCGTGCCTTCCTTTGCTTTAAGCTTTCCTTGCCTTGCCGTGCATTGCCTAGCCCTGCGTTGTCGTGCCTTAGCCTTGTTACCCCTTGCCGTGCCGTTCCTTCCGTTACGCTTGCCTTTCCTTGCTTTCCCTTGCCTTCCTTGCGTTCCGTTACTCTTTGCTTGCTTTCCGTGCATTGCCTAGCCTTGCGTTGTCATGCCTTAGCCTTGCCTCGCCTGACCGTGCTGTCCCATGCGTTACCCTTTCCTTGCCTTGCCGTGCATTGCCTAGCGTGCTTTGTCGTGCCTTAGCCTTGTTTCCCCTTGCCGTGCGGTTCCTTCCGTTACACTTGCCTTTCCTTGCTTTCCCTTGCCTTCCTTACCTTCCGTTACTCTTTGCTTGCCTTCCGTGCATTGCCTAACCTTGCGTTGTCGTGCCTTAGCCTTGCCTCGCCGGAACGTGCTTTCCCATGCGTTACCCTTTACTTGCCTTGCCGTGCATTGCCTAGCGTGCGTTGTCGTGCCTTAGACTTGTTTCCCCTTGCCGTGCCGTTCCTTACGTTACCCTTGCCTTTCCTTGCTTTTCCTTGCCTTGCTTACCTTCCGTTACTCTTTGCTTGCCTTCCCTGCATTGCCTAGCCTTGCGTTGTCGTGCCTTAGCCTTATCTCGCCTGACCGTGCCTTCCTTTACTTTAAGCTTTCCTTGCATTGTCGTGCATTGCCTAGCCTTGCGTTGTCGTGCCTTAGCCTTGCCTCGCCTGACCGTGCTTTCGCATGCGTTACCCTTTCCTTGCCTTGCCGTGCATTGCCTAGCGTGCGTTGTCATGCCTTAGACTTGTTTCCCCTTGCCGTGCCGTTCCTTCCGTTACCCTTGCCTTTCCTTGCTTTTCCTTGCCTTGCTTACATTCCTTTACTCTTTGCTTGCCTTCCCTGCATTGCCTAGCCCTGCGTTGTCGTGCCTTAGCCTTATCTCGCCTATCCGTGCCTTCCTTTGCTTTAAGCTTTCCTTGCATTGTCGTGCATTGCCAAGCCTTGCGTTTTCGTGCATTAGCCTTGCCTAAGCTCACCGTGCCTTGCCTTGCGTTACCCTTTCCTTGCCTTCCCTTGCATTGCCTTGCCGTGCGTTGTCGTGCCTTAGCCTTGTTTCCCCTTGCCGTGCCGTGCCTTTTGTTACACTTGCCTTGCCTGGCTTTGCCTTGCCTTCCTTTCCTTCCGTTACTCTTTCCTTGCCTTGCCGTGCACTGCCTAGCCTTGCGTTCTCATGCCTTAGCCTTGCCTCACCTGACCGTGCCTTCCCTTGCGTTACCCTTTCCTTGCCTTGCGGTGCATTGCCTAGCCCTGCGTTGTCGTGCCTTAGCCTTGTTACCCCTTGCCGTGCAGTTCCTTCCGTTACCCTTGCCTTCCGTTGCATTCCCTTGCCTTCCTTGCGTTCCGTTACTCTTTGCTTGCTTCCCGTGCATTGCGTAGCCTTGCGTTGTCATGCCTTAGCCTTGCCTCGCCTGACCGTGCTTTCCCATGCGTTACCCTTTCCTTGCCTTGCCGTGCATTGCCTAGCGTGCGTTGTCGTGCCTTAGCCTTGTTTCCTCTTGCCGTGCGGTTCCTTCCGTTACACTTGCCTTTCCTTGCTTTCCCTTGCCTTCCTTACCTTCCGTTTCTCTTTTCTTGCCTTCCGTGCATTGCCTAGCCTTGCGTTGTCGTGCCTTAGCCTTGCCTCGCCGGAACGTGCTTTCCCATGCGTTACCCTTTACTTGCCTTGCCGTGCATTGCCTAGCGTGCGTTGTCGTGCCTTAGACTTGTTTCCCCTTGCCGTGCCGTTCCTTACGTTACCCTTGCCTTTCCTTGCTTTTCCTTGCCTTGCTTACCTTCCGTTACTCTTTGCTTGCCTTCCCTGCATTGCCTAGCCTTGCGTTGTCGTGCCTTAGGCTTATCTCGCCGGACCGTGCCTTCCTTTGCTTTAAGCTTTCCTTGCATTGTCGTGCATTGCCAAGCCTTGCGTTTTCGTGCATTAGCCTTGCCTAAGCTCACCGTGCCTTGCCTTGCGTTACCCTTTCCTTGCCTTCCCTTGCATTGCCTAGCCGTGCGTTGTCGTGCCTTAGCCTTGTTTCCCCTTGCCGTGGCGTGCCTTTTGTTACACTTGCCTTGCCTGGCTTTGCCTTGCCTTCCTTTCCTTCCGTTACTCTTTCCTTGCCTTGCCGTGCACTGCCTAGCCTTGCGTTGTCGTGCATTAGCCTTGCCTCACCTGACCGTGCCTTCCCTTGCGTTACCCTTTCCTTGCCTTGCGGTGTATTGCCTAGCCTTGCGTTGTCGTGCCTTAGCCTTGTTACCCCTTGCCCTGCCGTTCCTTCCGTTACCCTTGCCTTCCGTTGCTTTCCCTTGCCTTTCCTTGCGTTCCGTTACTCTTTGCTTGCTTTCCGTGCATTGCCTAGCCTTGCGTTGTCATGCCTTAGCCTTGCCTCGCCTGACCGTGCTTTCCCATGCGTTACCCTTTCCTTGCCTTGCCGTGCATTGCCTAGCGTGCGTTGTCGTGCCTTAGCCTTGTTTCCCCTTGCCGTGCGGTTCCTTCCGTTACACTTTCGTTTCCTTGCTTTCCCTTGCCTTCCTTACCTTCCGTTACTCTTTGCTTGCCTTCTGTCCATTGCCTAGCCTTGCGTTCTCGTACCTTAGCCTTATCTCGCCTGACCGTGCCTTCCTTTGCTTTAAGCTTTCCTTGCCTTGCCGTGCATTGCCTAGCGTGCGTTGTCCTGCCTTAGCCTTGTTTCCCCTTGCCGTGCGGTTCCTTCCGTTACACTTGCCTTTCCTTGCTTTCCCTTGCCTTCCTTACCTTCCGTTACTCTTTGCTTGCCTTCCGGGCATTGCCTAGCCTTGTGTTGTCGTGCCTTATCCTTGCCTCACCTGACCGTGCCTTCCCTTGCCTTACCCTTTCCTTGCCTTGCCGTGCATTGCCTAGCCCTGCGTTGTCGTGCCTTAGCCTTGTTACCCCTTGCGTGCAATTCCTTCCGTTACCCTTGCCTTCCGTTGCATTCCCTTGCCTTCCTTGCGTTCCGTTACTCTTTGCTTGCTTTCCGTGCATTGCGTAGCCTTGCGTTGTCATGCCTTAGCCTTGCCTCGCCTGACTGTGCTTTCCCATGCGTTACCCTTTTCTTGCCCTGCCGTGCATTGCCTAGCGTGCGTTGTCGTGCCTTAGCCTTGTTTCCTCTTGCCGTGCGGTTCCTTCCGTTACAATTTCCTTTCCTTGCTTTCCCTTGCCTTCCTTACCTTCCGTTACTCTTTGCTTGCCTTCCGTCCATTGCCTAGCCTTGCGTTGTCGTGCCTTAGCCTTATCTCGCCTGACCGTGCCTTCCTTTGCTTTAAGCTTTCCTTGCCTTGCCGTGCATTGCCTAGCCCTGCGTTGTCGTGTCTTAGCCTTGTTACCCCTTGCCGTGCCGTTCCTTCCGTTACGCTTGCCTTCCCTTGCTTTCCCTTGCCTTCCTTGCGTTCCGTTACTCTTTGCTTGCTTTCCGTGCATTGCCTAGCCTTGCGTTGTCATGCCTTAGCCTTGCCTCGCCTGACCGTGCTGTCCCATGCGTTACCCTTTCCTTGCCTTGCCGTGCATTGCCTAGCGTGCGTTGTCGTGCCATAGCCTTGTTTCCCCTTGCCGTGCGGTTCCTTCCGTTACACTTGCCTTTCCTTGCTTTTCCTTGCCTTGCTTACCTTCCGTTACTCTTTGCTTGCCTTCCCTGCAATGCCTAGCCTTGCGTTGTCGTGCCTTAGCCTTATCTCGCCTGACCGTGCCTTCCTTTGCTTTAAGCTTTCCTTGCATTGTCGTGCATTGCCAAGCCTTGCGTTTTCCTGCATTAGCCTTGCCTAAGCTCACCGTGCCTTGCCTTGCGTTACCCTTTCCTTGCCTTCCCTTGCATTGCCTAGCCGTGCGTTGTCGTGCCTTAGCCTTGTTTCCCCTTGCCGTGCCGTTCCTTTTGTTACACTTGCCTTGCCTGGCTTTGCCTTGCCTTCCTTTCCTTCCGTTACTCTTTCCTTGCCTTGGCGTGCATTGCCTAACCTTGCGTTGTCGTGCCTTATCCTTGCCTCACCTGACCATGCCTTCCCTTGCGTTACCCTTTCCTTTCCTTGCCGTGCATTGCCTAGCGCTGCGTTGTCGTGCCTTAGCCTTGTTACCCGTTGCCGTGCAATTCCTTCCGTTACCCTTGCCTTCCGTTGCTTTCCCTTGCCTTCCTTGCGTTCCGTTACTCTTTGCTTGCTTTCCGTGCATTGCCTAGCCTTGCGTTGTCATGCCTTAGCCTTGCCTCGCCTGACCGTGCTTTCCCATGCGTTACCCTTTTTTTGCCTTCCCTTGCATTGCCTAGCCGTGCGTTGTCGTGCCTTAGCCTTGTTTCCCCTTGCCGTGCCGTTCCTTTTGTTACACTTGCCTTGCCTGGCTTTGCCTTGCCTTCCTTTCCTTCCGTTACTCTTTCCTTGCCTTGGCGTGCATTGCCTAACCTTGCGTTGTCGTGCCTTAGCCTTATCTCGCCTGACCGGGCCTTCCTTTGCTTTAAGCTTTCCTTGCCTTGCCGTGCCTTGCCTAGCCCTGCGTTGTCGTGCCTTAGCCTTGTTACCCCTTGCCGTGCCGTTCCTTCCGTTACGCTTGCCTTCCCTTGCTTTCCCTTGCCTTCCTTGCGTTCTGTTACTCTTTGCTTGCTTTCCGTGCATTGCCTAGCCTTGCGTTGTCATGCCTTAGCCTTGCCTCGCCTGAATGTGCTTTCCCATGCGTTACCCTTTCCTTGACTTGCCGTGCATTGCCTAGCGTGCGTTGTCCTGCCTTAGCCTTGTTTCCCCTTGCGGTGCGGTTGCTTCCGTTACACTTGCCTTTCCTTGCTTTCCCTTGCCTTCCTTACCTTCCGTTACTCTTTGCTTGCCTTCCGTGCATTGCCTAGCCTTGCGTTGTCGTGCCTTAGCCTTGCCTCGCCGGAACGTGCTTTCCCATGCGTTACCCTTTACTTGCCTTGCAGTGCATTGCCTAGCGTGCGTTGTCGTGCCTTAGACTTGTTTCCCCTTGCCGTGCCGTTCCTTACGTTACCCTTGCCTTTCCTTGCTTTTCCTTGACTTGCTTACCTTCCGTTACACTTTCCTTGCCTTCCCTGCATTGCCTAGCCTTGCGTTGTCGTGCCTTAGCCTTATCTCGCCTGACCGTGCCTTCCTTTACTTTAAGCTTTCCTTGAATTGTCGTGCATTGCCTAGCTTTGCGTTTTCGTGCATTAGCCTTCCCTAGCCTCACCGTGCCTTTCCTTGCGTTACTCTTTCCTTGCCTTGCCGTGCATTGCCTAGCCGTGCGTTGTCGTGCCTTAGCCTTGTTTCCCCTTGCGTGCAATTCGTTCCGTTACCCTTGCCTTCCGTTGCATTCCCTTGCCTTCCTTGCGTTCCGTTACTCTTTGCTTGCTTTCCGGGCATTGCGTAGCCTTGCGTTGTCGTGCCTTAGCCTTATCTCGCCTGACCGTGCCTTCCTTTGCTTTAAGCTTTCCTTGCATTGTCGTGCATTGCCTAGCCTTGCGTTTTCGTGCATTAGCCTTGCCTAGCCTCACCGTGCCTTGCCTTGCGTTACCCTTTCCTTGCCTTCCCTTCATTGCCTAGCCGTGCGTTGTCGTGCCTTAGCCTTGTTTCCCCTTGCCGTGCCGTGCCTTTTGTTACACTTGCCTTGCCTGGCTTTGCCTTGCCTTCCTTACCTTCCGTTACTCTTTGCTTGCCTTCCGTCCATTGCCTAGCCTTGCGTTGTCGTGCCTTAACCTTATCTCGCCTGACCGTGCCTTCCTTTGCTTTAAGCTTTCCTTGCCTTGCCGTGCATTGCCTAGCCCTGCGTTGTCGTGCCTTAGCCTTGTTACCCCTTGCCGTGCCGTTCCTTCCGTTACGCTTGCCTTCCCTTGCTTTCCCTTGCCTTCCTTGCGTTCCGTTACTCTTTGCTTGCTTTCCGTGCATTGCCTAGCCTTGCGTTGTCATGCCTTAGCCTTGCCTCGCCTGACCGTGCTGTCCCATGCGTTACCCTTTCCTTGCCTTGCCGTGCGTTGCCTAGCGTGCTTTGTCGTGCCTTAGCCTTGTTTCCCCTTGCCGTGCGGTTCCTTCCGTTACACTTGCCTTTCCTTGCTTTCCCTTGCCTTCCTTACCTTCCGTTACTCTTTGCTTGCCTTCCGTGCATTGCCTAGCCTTGCGTTGTCGTGCCTTAGCCTTGCCTCGCCGGAACGTGCTTTCCCATGCGTTACCCTTTACTTGCCTTGCAGTGCATTGCCTAGCGTGCGTTGTCGTGCCTTAGACTTGTTTCCCCTTGCCGTGCCGTTCCTTACGTTACCCTTGCCTTTCCTTGCTTTTCCTTGACTTGCTTACCTTCCGTTACTCTTTCCTTGCCTTCCCTGCATTGCCTAGCCTTGCGTTGTCGTGCCTTAGCCTTATCTCGCCTGACCGTGCCTTCCTTTACTTTAAGCTTTCCTTGAATTGTCGTGCATTGCCTAGCTTTGCGTTTTCGTGCATTAGCCTTCCCTAGCCTCACCGTGCCTTTCCTTGCGTTACTCTTTCCTTGCCTTGCCGTGCATTGCCTAGCCGTGCGTTGTCGTGCCTTAGCCTTGTTTCCCCTTGCGTGCAATTCGTTCCGTTACCCTTGCCTTCCGTTGCATTCCCTTGCCTTCCTTGCGTTCCGTTACTCTTTGCTTGCTTTCCGGGCATTGCGTAGCCTTGCGTTGTCGTGCCTTAGCCTTATCTCGCCTGACCGTGCCTTCCTTTGCTTTAAGCTTTCCTTGCATTGTCGTGCATTGCCTAGCCTTGCGTTTTCGTGCATTAGCCTTGCCTAGCCTCACCGTGCCTTGCCTTGCGTTACCCTTTCCTTGCCTTCCCTTCATTGCCTAGCCGTGCGTTGTCGTGCCTTAGCCTTGTTTCCCCTTGCCGTGCCGTGCCTTTTGTTACACTTGCCTTGCCTGGCTTTGCCTTGCCTTCCTTACCTTCCGTTACTCTTTGCTTGCCTTCCGTCCATTGCCTAGCCTTGCGTTGTCGTGCCTTAACCTTATCTCGCCTGACCGTGCCTTCCTTTGCTTTAAGCTTTCCTTGCCTTGCCGTGCATTGCCTAGCCCTGCGTTGTCGTGCCTTAGCCTTGTTACCCCTTGCCGTGCCGTTCCTTCCGTTACGCTTGCCTTCCCTTGCTTTCCCTTGCCTTCCTTGCGTTCCGTTACTCTTTGCTTGCTTTCCGTGCATTGCCTAGCCTTGCGTTGTCATGCCTTAGCCTTGCCTCGCCTGACCGTGCTGTCCCATGCGTTACCCTTTCCTTGCCTTGCCGTGCGTTGCCTAGCGTGCTTTGTCGTGCCTTAGCCTTGTTTCCCCTTGCCGTGCGGTTCCTTCCGTTACACTTGCCTTTCCTTGCTTTCCCTTGCCTTCCTTACCTTCCGTTACTCTTTGCTTGCCTTCCGTGCATTGCCTAGCCTTGCGTTGTCGTGCCTTAGCCTTGCCTCGCCGGAACGTGCTTTCCCATGCGTTACCCTTTACTTGCCTTGCCGTGCATTGCCTAGCGTGCGTTGTCGTGCCTTAGACTTGTTTCCCCTTGCCGTGCCGTTCCTTACGTTACCCTTGCCTTTCCTTGCTTTTCCTTGACTTGCTTACCTTCCGTTACTCTTTCCTTGCCTTCCCTGCATTGCCTAGCCTTGCGTTGTCGTGCCTTAGCCTTATCTCGCCTGACCGTGCCTTCCTTTACTTTAAGCTTTCCTTGAATTGTCGTGCATTGCCTAGCTTTGCGTTTTCGTGCATTAGCCTTCCCTAGCCTCACCGTGCCTTTCCTTGCGTTACTCTTTCCTTGCCTTGCCGTGCATTGCCTAGCCGTGCGTTGTCGTGCCTTAGCCTTGTTTCCCCTTGCGTGCAATTCGTTCCGTTACCCTTGCCTTCCGTTGCATTCCCTTGCCTTCCTTGCGTTCCGTTACTCTTTGCTTGCTTTCCGGGCATTGCGTAGCCTTGCGTTGTCGTGCCTTAGCCTTATCTCGCCTGACCGTGCCTTCCTTTGCTTTAAGCTTTCCTTGCATTGTCGTGCATTGCCTAGCCTTGCGTTTTCGTGCATTAGCCTTGCCTAGCCTCACCGTGCCTTGCCTTGCGTTACCCTTTCCTTGCCTTCCCTTCATTGCCTAGCCGTGCGTTGTCGTGCCTTAGCCTTGTTTCCCCTTGCCGTGCCGTGCCTTTTGTTACACTTGCCTTGCCTGGCTTTGCCTTGCCTTCCTTACCTTCCGTTACTCTTTGCTTGCCTTCCGTCCATTGCCTAGCCTTGCGTTGTCGTGCCTTAACCTTATCTCGCCTGACCGTGCCTTCCTTTGCTTTAAGCTTTCCTTGCCTTGCCGTGCATTGCCTAGCCCTGCGTTGTCGTGCCTTAGCCTTGTTACCCCTTGCCGTGCCGTTCCTTCCGTTACGCTTGCCTTCCCTTGCTTTCCCTTGCCTTCCTTGCGTTCCGTTACTCTTTGCTTGCTTTCCGTGCATTGCCTAGCCTTGCGTTGTCATGCCTTAGCCTTGCCTCGCCTGACCGTGCTGTCCCATGCGTTACCCTTTCCTTGCCTTGCCGTGCGTTGCCTAGCGTGCTTTGTCGTGCCTTAGCCTTGTTTCCCCTTGCCGTGCGGTTCCTTCCGTTACACTTGCCTTTCCTTGCTTTCCCTTGCCTTCCTTACCTTCCGTTACTCTTTGCTTGCCTTCCGTGCATTGCCTAGCCTTGCGTTGTCGTGCCTTAGCCTTGCCTCGCCGGAACGTGCTTTCCCATGCGTTACCCTTTACTTGCCTTGCCGTGCATTGCCTAGCGTGCGTTGTCGTGCCTTAGACTTGTTTCCCCTTGCCGTGCCGTTCCTTACGTTACCCTTGCCTTTCCTTGCTTTTCCTTGCCTTGCTTACCTTCCGTTACTCTTTCCTTGCCTTCCCTGCATTGCCTAGCCTTGCGTTGTCGTGCCTTAGCCTTATCTCGCCTGACCGTGCCTTCCTTTGCTTTAAGCTTTCCTTGCATTGTCGTGCATTGCCTAGCCTTGCATTTTCGTGCATTAGCCTTGCCTAGCCTCACCGTGCCTTGCCTTGCGTTACCCTTTCCTTGCCTTGCCGTGCATTGCCTAGCCGTGCGTTGTCGTGCCTTAGCCTTGTTTCCCCTTGCCGTGCCGTGCCTTTTGTTACACTTGCCTAGCCTTGCGTTGTCGTGCCTTAGCCTTGCCTCGCCTGACCGTGCCTTCCTTTGCTTTAAGCTTTCCTTGCCTTGCCGTGCATTGCCTAGCCCTGCGTTGTCGTGCCTTAGCCTTGTTACCCCTTGCCGTGCCGTTCCTTCCGTTACGCTTGCCTTCCCTTGCTTTCCCTTGCCTTCCTTGCGTTCCGTTACTCTTTGCTTGCTTTCCGTGCATTGCCTAGCCTTGCGTTGTCATGCCTTAGCCTTGCCTCGCCTGACCGTGCTGTCCCATGCGTTACCCTTTCCTTGCCTTGCCGTGCGTTGCCTAGCGTGCTTTGTCGTGCCTTAGCCTTGTTTCCCCTTGCCGTGCGGTTCCTTCCGTTACACTTGCCTTTCCTTGCTTTCCCTTGCCTTCCTTACCTTCCGTTACTCTTTGCTTGCCTTCCGTGCATTGCCTAGCCTTGCGTTGTCGTGCCTTAGCCTTGCCTCGCCGGAACGTGCTTTCCCATGCGTTACCCTTTACTTGCCTTGCCGTGCATTGCCTAGCGTGCGTTGTCGTGCCTTAGACTTGTTTCCCCTTGCCGTGCCGTTCCTTACGTTACCCTTGCCTTTCCTTGCTTTTCCTTGCCTTGCTTACCTTCCGTTACTCTTTCCTTGCCTTCCCTGCATTGCCTAGCCTTGCGTTGTCGTGCCTTAGCCTTATCTCGCCTGACCGTGCCTTCCTTTACTTTAAGCTTTCCTTGAATTGTCGTGCATTGCCTAGCTTTGCGTTTTCGTGCATTAGCCTTCCCTAGCCTCACCGTGCCTTTCCTTGCGTTACTCTTTCCTTGCCTTGCCGTGCATTGCCTAGCCGTGCGTTGTCGTGCCTTAGCCTTGTTTCCCCTTGCGTGCAATTCGTTCCGTTACCCTTGCCTTCCGTTGCATTCCCTTGCCTTCCTTGCGTTCCGTTACTCTTTGCTTGCTTTCCGGGCATTGCGTAGCCTTGCGTTGTCGTGCCTTAGCCTTATCTCGCCTGACCGTGCCTTCCTTTGCTTTAAGCTTTCCTTGCATTGTCGTGCATTGCCTAGCCTTGCGTTTTCGTGCATTAGCCTTGCCTAGCCTCACCGTGCCTTGCCTTGCGTTACCCTTTCCTTGCCTTCCCTTCATTGCCTAGCCGTGCGTTGTCGTGCCTTAGCCTTGTTTCCCCTTGCCGTGCCGTGCCTTTTGTTACACTTGCCTTGCCTGGCTTTGCCTTGCCTTCCTTACCTTCCGTTACTCTTTGCTTGCCTTCCGTCCATTGCCTAGCCTTGCGTTGTCGTGCCTTAACCTTATCTCGCCTGACCGTGCCTTCCTTTGCTTTAAGCTTTCCTTGCCTTGCCGTGCATTGCCTAGCCCTGCGTTGTCGTGCCTTAGCCTTGTTACCCCTTGCCGTGCCGTTCCTTCCGTTACGCTTGCCTTCCCTTGCTTTCCCTTGCCTTCCTTGCGTTCCGTTACTCTTTGCTTGCTTTCCGTGCATTGCCTAGCCTTGCGTTGTCATGCCTTAGCCTTGCCTCGCCTGACCGTGCTGTCCCATGCGTTACCCTTTCCTTGCCTTGCCGTGCGTTGCCTAGCGTGCTTTGTCGTGCCTTAGCCTTGTTTCCCCTTGCCGTGCGGTTCCTTCCGTTACACTTGCCTTTCCTTGCTTTCCCTTGCCTTCCTTACCTTCCGTTACTCTTTGCTTGCCTTCCGTGCATTGCCTAGCCTTGCGTTGTCGTGCCTTAGCCTTGCCTCGCCGGAACGTGCTTTCCCATGCGTTACCCTTTACTTGCCTTGCTGTGCATTGCCTAGCGTGCGTTGTCGTGCCTTAGACTTGTTTCCCCTTGCCGTGCCGTTCCTTACGTTACCCTTGCCTTTCCTTGCTTTTCCTTGCCTTGCTTACCTTCCGTTACTCTTTCCTTGCCTTCCCTGCATTGCCTAGCCTTGCGTTGTCGTGCCTTAGCCTTATCTCGCCTGACCGTGCCTTCCTTTGCTTTAAGCTTTCCTTGCATTGTCGTGCATTGCCTAGCCTTGCATTTTCGTGCATTAGCCTTGCCTAGCCTCACCGTGCCTTGCCTTGCGTTACCCTTTCCTTGCCTTCCCTTGCATTGCCTAGCCGTGCGTTGTCGTGCCTTAGCCTTGTTTCCCCTTGCCGTGCCGTGCCTTTTGTTACACTTGCCTTTCCTGGCTTTGCCTTGCCTTCCTTTCCTTCCGTTACTCTTTCCTTGCCTTGCCGTGCACTGCCTAGCCTTGCGTTGTCGTGCATTAGCCTTGCCTCACCTGACCGTGCCTTCCCTTGCGTTACCCTTTCCTTGCCTTGCGGTGTATTGCCTAGCCTTGCGTTGTCGTGCCTTAGCCTTGTTACCCCTTGCCCTGCCGTTCCTTCCGTTACCCTTGCCTTCCGCTGCTTTCCCTTGCCTTCCTTGCGTTCCGTTACTCTTTGCTTGCTTTCCGGGCATTGCGTAGCCTTGCGTTGTCGTGCCTTAGCCTTATCTCGCCTGACCGTGCCTTCCTTTGCTTTAAGCTTTCCTTGCATTGTCGTGCATTGCCTAGCCTTGCGTTTTCGTGCATTAGCCTTGCCTAGCCTCACCGTGCCTTGCCTTGCGTTACCCTTTCCTTGCCTTCCCTTCATTGCCTAGCCGTGCGTTGTCGTGCCTTAGCCTTGTTTCCCCTTGCCGTGCCGTGCCTTTTGTTACACTTGCCTTGCCTGGCTTTGCCTTGCCTTCCTTACCTTCCGTTACTCTTTGCTTGCCTTCCGTCCATTGCCTAGCCTTGCGTTGTCGTGCCTTAACCTTATCTCGCCTGACCGTGCCTTCCTTTGCTTTAAGCTTTCCTTGCCTTGCCGTGCATTGCCTAGCCCTGCGTTGTCGTGCCTTAGCCTTGTTACCCCTTGCCGTGCCGTTCCTTCCGTTACGCTTGCCTTCCCTTGCTTTCCCTTGCCTTCCTTGCGTTCCGTTACTCTTTGCTTGCTTTCCGTGCATTGCCTAGCCTTGCGTTGTCATGCCTTAGCCTTGCCTCGCCTGACCGTGCTGTCCCATGCGTTACCCTTTCCTTGCCTTGCCGTGCGTTGCCTAGCGTGCTTTGTCGTGCCTTAGCCTTGTTTCCCCTTGCCGTGCGGTTCCTTCCGTTACACTTGCCTTTCCTTGCTTTCCCTTGCCTTCCTTACCTTCCGTTACTCTTTGCTTGCCTTCCGTGCATTGCCTAGCCTTGCGTTGTCGTGCCTTAGCCTTGCCTCGCCGGAACGTGCTTTCCCATGCGTTACCCTTTACTTGCCTTGCCGTGCATTGCCTAGCGTGCGTTGTCGTGCCTTAGACTTGTTTCCCCTTGCCGTGCCGTTCCTTACGTTACCCTTGCCTTTCCTTGCTTTTCCTTGCCTTGCTTACCTTCCGTTACTCTTTGCTTGCCTTCCCTGCATTGCCTAGCCTTGCGTTGTCGTGCCTTAGCCTTATCTCGCCTGACCGTGCCTTCCTTTACTTTAAGCTTTCCTTGCATTGTCGTGCATTGCCTAGCCTTGCGTTGTCGTGCCTTAGCCTTGCCTCGCCTGACCGTGCTTTCGCATGCGTTACCCTTTCCTTGCCTTGCCGTGCATTGCCTAGCGTGCGTTGTCATGCCTTAGACTTGTTTCCCCTTGCCGTGCCGTTCCTTCCGTTACCCTTGCCTTTCCTTGCTTTTCCTTGCCTTGCTTACATTCCTTTACTCTTTGCTTGCCTTCCTTGCATTGCCTAGCCCTGCGTTGTCGTGCCTTAGCCTTGTTACCCCTTGCCGTGCCTTTCCTTCCGTTACGCTTGCCTTCCCTTGCTTTCCCTTGCCTTCCTTGCGTTCCGTTACTCTTTGCTTGCTTTCCGTGCATTGCCTAGCCTTGCGTTGTCATGCCTTAGCCTTGCCTCGCCTGACCGTGCTTTCCCATGCGTTACCCTTTCCTTGCCTTGCCGTGCATTGCCTAGCGTGCGTTGTCGTGCCATAGCCTTGTTTCCCCTTGCCGTGCGGTTCCTTCCGTTACACTTGCCTTTCCTTGCTTTTCCTTGCCTTGCTTACCTTCCGTTACTCTTTGCTTGCCTTCCCTGCAATGCCTAGCCTTGCGTTGTCGTGCCTTAGCCTTATCTCGCCTAACCGTGCCTTCATTTGCTTTAAGCTTTCCTTGCATTGTCGTGCATTGCCAAGCCTTGCGTTTTCGTGCATTAGCCTTGCCTAAGCTCACCGTGCCTTGCCTTGCGTTACCCTTTCCTTGCCTTCCCTTGCATTGCCTAGCCGTGCGTTGTCGTGCCTTAGCCTTGTTTCCCCTTGCCGTGGCGTGCCTTTTGTTACACTTGCCTTGCCTGGCTTTGCCTTGCCTTCCTTTCCTTCCGTTACTCTTTCCTTGCCTTGCCGTGCACTGCCTAGCCTTGCGTTGTCGTGCATTAGCCTTGCCTCACCTGACCGTGCCTTCCCTTGCGTTATCCTTTCCTTGCCTTGCGGTGTATTGCCTAGCCTTGCGTTGTCGTGCCTTAGCCTTGTTACCCCTTGCCCTGCCGTTCCTTCCGTTACCCTTGCCTTCCGTTGCTTTCCCTTGCCTTCCTTGCGTTCCGTTACTCTTTGCTTGCTTTCCGTGCATTGCCTAGCCTTGCGTTGTCATGCCTTAGCCTTGCCTCGCCTGACCGTGCTTTCCCATGCGTTACCCTTTCCTTGCCTTGCCGTGCATTGCCTAGCGTGCGTTGTCGTGCCTTAGCCTTGTTTCCCCTTGCCGTGCGGTTCCTTCCGTTACACTTTCGTTTCCTTGCTTTCCCTTGCCTTCCTTACCTTCCGTTACTCTTTGCTTGCCTTCTGTCCATTGCCTAGCCTTGCGTTCTCGTACCTTAGCCTTATCTCGCCTGACCGTGCCTTCCTTTGCTTTAAGCTTTCCTTGCCTTGCCGTGCATTGCCTAGCGTGCGTTGTCCTGCCTTAGCCTTGTTTCCCCTTGCCGTGCCGTCCCTTACGTTACCCTTGCCTTTCCTTGCTTTTCCTTGACTTGCTTACCTTCCGTTACTCTTTCCTTGCCTTCCCTGCATTGCCTAGCCTTGCGTTGTCGTGCCTTAGCCTTATCTCGCCTGACCGTGCCTTCCTTTGCTTTAAGCTTTCCTTGAATTGTCGTGCATTGCCTAGCTTTGCGTTTTCGTGCATTAGCCTTCCCTAGCCTCACCGTGCCTTTCCTTGCGTTACTCTTTCCTTGCCTTGCCGTGCATTGCCTAGCCGTGCGTTGTCGTGCCTTAGCCTTGTTTCCCCTTGCGTGCAATTCCTTCCGTTACCCTTCCCTTCCGTTGCATTCCCTTGCCTTCCTTGCGTTCCGTTACTCTTTGCTTGCTTTCCGGGCATTGCGTAGCCTTGCGTTGTCGTGCCTTAGCCTTATCTCGCCTGACCGTGCCTTCCTTTGCTTTAAGCTTTCCTTGCATTGTCGTGCATTGCCTAGCCTTGCGTTTTCGTGCATTAGCCTTGCCTAGCCTCACCGTGCCTTGCCTTGCGTTACCCTTTCCTTGCCTTCCCTTCATTGCCTAGCCGTGCGTTGTAGTGCCTTAGTCTTGTTTCCCCTTGCCGTGCCGTGCCTTTTGTTACACTTGCCTTGCCTGGCTTTGCCTTGCCTTCCTTACCTTCCGTTACTCTTTGCTTGCCTTCCGTCCATTGCCTAGCCTTGCGTTGTCGTGCCTTAGCCTTATCTCGCCTGACCGTGCCTTCCTTTGCTTTAAGCTTTCCTTGCCTTGCCGTGCATTGCCTAGCCCTGCGTTGTCGTGCCTTAGCCTTGTTACCCCTTGCCGTGCCGTTCCTTCCGTTACGCTTGCCTTCCCTTGCTTTCCCTTGCCTTCCTTGCGTTCCGTTACTCTTTGCTTGCTTTCCGTGCATTGCCTAGCCTTGCGTTGTCATGCCTTAGCCTTGCCTCGCCTGACCGTGCTTTCCCATGCGTTACCCTTTCCTTGCCTTGCCGTGCATTGCCTAGCGTGCTTTGTCGTGCCTTAGCCTTGTTTCCCCTTGCCGTGCGGTTCCTTCCGTTACACTTGCCTTTCCTTGCTTTCCCTTGCCTTCCTTACCTTCCGATACTCTTTGCTTGCCTTCCGTGCATTGCCTAGCCTTGCGTTGTCGTGCCTTAGCCTTGCCTCGCCGGAACGTGCTTTCCCATGCGTTACCCTTTACTTGCCTTGCCGTGCATTGCCTAGCGTGCGTTGTCGTGCCTTAGACTTGTTTCCCCTGGCCGTGCCGTTCCTTACGTTACCCTTGCCTTTCCTTGCTTTTCCTTGCCTTGCTTACCTTCCGTTACACTTTGCTTGCCTTCCCTGCATTGCCTAGCCTTGCGTTGTCGTGCCTTAGCCTTATCTCGCCTGACCGTGCCTTCCTTTACTTTATGCTTTCCTTGCATTGTCGTGCATTGCCTAGCCTTGCGTTGTCGTGCCTTAGCCTTGCCTCGCCTGACCGTGCTTTCGCATGCGTTACCCTTTCCTTGCCTTGCCGTGCATTGCCTAGCGTGCGTTGTCATGCCTTAGACTTGTTTCCCCTTGCCGTGCCGTTCCTTCCGTTACCCTTGCCTTTCCTTGCTTTTCCTTGCCTTGCTTAGATTCCTTTACTCTTTTCTTGCCTTCCCTGCATTGCCTAGCCTTGCGTTGTCGTGCCTTAGCCTTATCTCGCCTGACCGTGCCTTCCTTTGCTTTAAGCTTTCCTTGCATTGTCGTGCATTGCCTAGCCTTGCATTTTCGTGCATTAGCCTTGCCTAGCCTCACCGTGCCTTGCCTTGCGTTACCCTTTCCTTGCCTTCCCTTGCATTGCCTAGCCGTGCGTTGTCGTGCCTTAGCCTTGTTTCCCCTTGCCGTGCCGAGCCTTTTGTTACACTTGCCTTGCCTGGCTTTGCCTTGCCTTCCTTTCCTTCCGTTACTCTTTCCTTGCCTTGCCGTGCACTGCCTAGCCTTGCGTTGTCGTGCATTAGCCTTGCCTCACCTGACCGTGCCTTCCCTTGCGTTACCCTTTCCTTGCCTTGCGGTGTATTGCCTAGCCTTGCGTTGTCGTGCCTTAGCCTTGTTACCCCTTGCCCTGCCGTTCCTTCCGTTACCCTTGCCTTCCGCTGCTTTCCCTTGCCTTCCTTGCGTTCCGTTACTCTTTGCTTGCTTTCCGGGCATTGCGTAGCCTTGCGTTGTCGTGCCTTAGCCTTATCTCGCCTGACCGTGCCTTCCTTTGCTTTAAGCTTTCCTTGCATTGTCGTGCATTGCCTAGCCTTGCGTTTTCGTGCATTAGCCTTGCCTAGCCTCACCGTGCCTTGCCTTGCGTTACCCTTTCCTTGCCTTCCCTTCATTGCCTAGCCGTGCGTTGTCGTGCCTTAGCCTTGTTTCCCCTTGCCGTGCCGTGCCTTTTGTTACACTTGCCTTGCCTGGCTTTGCCTTGCCTTCCTTACCTTCCGTTACTCTTTGCTTGCCTTCCGTCCATTGCCTAGCCTTGCGTTGTCGTGCCTTAACCTTATCTCGCCTGACCGTGCCTTCCTTTGCTTTAAGCTTTCCTTGCCTTGCCGTGCATTGCCTAGCCCTGCGTTGTCGTGCCTTAGCCTTGTTACCCCTTGCCGTGCCGTTCCTTCCGTTACGCTTGCCTTCCCTTGCTTTCCCTTGCCTTCCTTGCGTTCCGTTACTCTTTGCTTGCTTTCCGTGCATTGCCTAGCCTTGCGTTGTCATGCCTTAGCCTTGCCTCGCCTGACCGTGCTGTCCCATGCGTTACCCTTTCCTTGCCTTGCCGTGCGTTGCCTAGCGTGCTTTGTCGTGCCTTAGCCTTGTTTCCCCTTGCCGTGCGGTTCCTTCCGTTACACTTGCCTTTCCTTGCTTTCCCTTGCCTTCCTTACCTTCCGTTACTCTTTGCTTGCCTTCCGTGCATTGCCTAGCCTTGCGTTGTCGTGCCTTAGCCTTGCCTCGCCGGAACGTGCTTTCCCATGCGTTACCCTTTACTTGCCTTGCCGTGCATTGCCTAGCGTGCGTTGTCGTGCCTTAGACTTGTTTCCCCTTGCCGTGCCGTTCCTTACGTTACCCTTGCCTTTCCTTGCTTTTCCTTGCCTTGCTTACCTTCCGTTACTCTTTCCTTGCCTTCCCTGCATTGCCTAGCCTTGCGTTGTCGTGCCTTAGCCTTATCTCGCCTGACCGTGCCTTCCTTTACTTTAAGCTTTCCTTGCATTGTCGTGCATTGCCTAGCCTTGCGTTGTCGTGCCTTAGCCTTGCCTCGCCTGACCGTGCTTTCGCATGCGTTACCCTTTCCTTGCCTTGCCGTGCATTGCCTAGCGTGCGTTGTCATGCCTTAGACTTGTTTCCCCTTGCCGTGCCGTTCCTTCCGTTACCCTTGCCTTTCCTTGCTTTTCCTTGCCTTGCTTACATTCCTTTACTCTTTGCTTGCCTTCCCTGCATTGCCTAGCCCTGCGTTGTCGTGCCTTAGCCTTGTTACCCCTTGCCGTGCCTTTCCTTCCGTTACGCTTGCCTTCCCTTGCTTTCCCTTGCCTTCCTTGCGTTCCGTTACTCTTTGCTTGCTTTCCGTGCATTGCCTAGCCTTGCGTTGTCATGCCTTAGCCTTGCCTCGCCTGACCGTGCTTTCCCATGCGTTACCCTTTCCTTGCCTTGCCGTGCATTGCCTGGCGTGCGTTGTCGTGCCATAGCCTTGTTTCCCCTTGCCGTGCGGTTCCTTCCGTTACACTTGCCTTTCCTTGCTTTTCCTTGCCTTGCTTACCTTCCGTTACTCTTTGCTTGCCTTCCCTGCAATGCCTAGCCTTGCGTTGTCGTGCCTTAGCCTTATCTCGCCTAACCGTGCCTTCCTTTGCTTTAAGATTTCCTTGCCTTGCCGTGCATTGCCTAGCCCTGCGTTGTCGTGCCTTAGCCTTGTTACCCCTTGCCGTGCCGTTCCTTCCGTTACGCTTGCCTTCCCTTGCTTTCCCTTGCCTTCCTTGCGTTCCGTTACTCTTTGCTTGCTTTCCGTGCATTGCCTAGCCTTGCGTTGTCGTGCCTTAGCCTTGCCTCGCCGGAACGTGCTTTCCCATGCGTTACCCTTTACTTGCCTTGCAGTGCATTGCCTAGCGTGCGTTGTCGTGCCTTAGACTTGTTTCCCCTTGCCGTGCCGTTCCTTACGTTACCCTTGCCTTTCCTTGCTTTTCCTTGACTTGCTTACCTTCCGTTACTCTTTCCTTGCCTTCCCTGCATTGCCTAGCCTTGCGTTGTCGTGCCTTAGCCTTATCTCGCCTGACCGTGCCTTCCTTTGCTTTAAGCTTTCCTTGCATTGTCGTGCATTGCCTAGCCTTGCGTTTTCGTGCATTAGCCTTGCCTAGCCTCACCGTGCCTTGCCTTGCGTTACCCTTTCCTTGCCTTCCCTTCATTGCCTAGCCGTGCGTTGTCGTGCCTTAGCCTTGTTTCCCCTTGCCGTGCCGTGCCTTTTGTTACACTTGCCTTGCCTGGCTTTGCCTTGCCTTCCTTACCTTCCGTTACTCTTTGCTTGCCTTCC
Organism: Macrotis lagotis; assembly: GCF_037893015.1. Lineage (NCBI taxonomy): Eukaryota > Metazoa > Chordata > Mammalia > Peramelemorphia > Peramelidae > Macrotis > Macrotis lagotis. The sequence continues at coordinate 82,636 of NW_027422199.1, read as the reverse complement.
GTCCATTGCCTAGCCTTGCGTTGTCGTGCCTTAACCTTATCTCGCCTGACCGTGCCTTCCTTTGCTTTAAGCTTTCCTTGCCTTGCCGTGCATTGCCTAGCCCTGCGTTGTCGTGCCTTAGCCTTGTTACCCCTTGCCGTGCCGTTCCTTCCGTTACGCTTGCCTTCCCTTGCTTTCCCTTGCCTTCCTTGCGTTCCGTTACTCTTTGCTTGCTTTCCGTGCATTGCCTAGCCTTGCGTTGTCATGCCTTAGCCTTGCCTCGCCTGACCGTGCTGTCCCATGCGTTACCCTTTCCTTGCCTTGCCGTGCGTTGCCTAGCGTGCTTTGTCGTGCCTTAGCCTTGTTTCCCCTTGCCGTGCGGTTCCTTCCGTTACACTTGCCTTTCCTTGCTTTCCCTTGCCTTCCTTACCTTCCGTTACTCTTTGCTTGCCTTCCGTGCATTGCCTAGCCTTGCGTTGTCGTGCCTTAGCCTTGCCTCGCCGGAACGTGCTTTCCCATGCGTTACCCTTTACTTGCCTTGCCGTGCATTGCCTAGCGTGCGTTGTCGTGCCTTAGACTTGTTTCCCCTTGCCGTGCCGTTCCTTACGTTACCCTTGCCTTTCCTTGCTTTTCCTTCCCTTGCTTACCTTCCGTTACTCTTTGCTTGCCTTCCCTGCATTGCCTAGCCTTGCGTTGTCGTGCCTTAGCCTTATCTCGCCTGACCGTGCCTTCCTTTGCTTTAAGCTTTCCTTGCATTGTCGTGCATTGCCTAGCCTTGCGTTTTCGTGCATTAGCCTTGCCTAGCCTCACCGTGCCTTGCCTTGCGTTACCCTTTCCTTGCCTTCCCTTGCATTGCCTAGCCGTGCGTTGTCGTGCCTTAGCCTTGTTTTCCCTTGCCGTGCCGTGCCTTTTGTTACACTTGCCTTGCCTGGCTTTGCCTTGCCTTCCTTTCCTTCCGTTATTCTTTCCTTGCCTTGCCGTGCACTGCCTAGCCTTGCGTTGTCGTGCATTAGCCTTGCCTCACCTGACCGTGCCTTCCCTTGCGTTACCCTTTCCTTGCCTTGCGGTGTATTGCCTAGCCTTGCGTTGTCGTGCCTTAGCCTTGTTACCCCTTGCCCTGCCGTTCCTTCCGTTACCCTTGCCTTCCGCTGCTTTCCCTTGCCTTCCTTGCGTTCCGTTACTCTTTGCTTGCTTTCCGTGCATTGCCTAGCCTTGCGTTGTCATGCCTAAGCCTTGCCTCGCCTGACCGTGCTTTCCCATGCGTTACCCTTTCCTTGCCTTGCCGTTCATTGCCTAGCGTGCGTTGTCGTGCCTTAGCCTTGTTTCCCCTTGCCGTGCGGTTCCTTCCGTTACACTTTCGTTTCCTTGCTTTCCCTTGCCTTCCTTACCTTCCGTTACTCTTTGCTTGCCTTCCGTCCATTGCCTAGCCTTGCGTTCTCGTACCTTAGCCTTATCTCGCCTGACCCTGCCTTCCTTTGCTTTAAGCTTTCCTTGCCTTGCCGTGCATTGCCTAGCGTGCTTTGTCGTGCCTTAGCCTTGTTTCCCCTTGCCGTGCGGTTCCTTCCGTTACACTTGCCTTTCCTTGCTTTCCCTTGCCTTCCTTACCTTCCGATACTCTTTGCTTGCCTTCCGTGCATTGCCTAGCCTTGCGTTGTCGTGCCTTAGCCTTGCCTCGCCGGAACGTGCTTTCCCATTCGTTACCCTTTACTTGCCTTGCCGTGCATTGCCTAGCGTGCGTTGTCGTGCCTTAGCCTTATCTCGCCTGACCGTGCCTTCCTTTACTTTAAGCTTTCCTTGCATTGTCGTGCATTGCCTAGCCTTGCGTTGTCGTGCCTTAGCCTTGCCTCGCCTGACCGTGCTTTCGCATGCGTTACCCTTTCCTTGCCTTGCCGTGCATTGCCTAGCGTGCGTTGTCATGCCTTAGACTTGTTTCCCCTTGCCGTGCCGTTCCTTCCGTTACCCTTGCCTTTCCTTGCTTTTCCTTGCCTTGCTTACATTCCTTTACTCTTTTCTTGCCTTCCCTCCATTGCCTAGCCTTGCGTTGTCGTGCCTTAGCCTTATCTCGCCTGACCGTGCCTTCCTTTGCTTTAAGCTTTCCTTGCATTGTCGTGCATTGCCTAGCCTTGCATTTTCGTGCATTAGCCTTGCCTAGCCTCACCGTGCCTTGCCTTGCGTTACCCTTTCCTTGCCTTCCCTTGCATTGCCTAGCCGTGCGTTGTCGTGCCTTAGCCTTGTTTCCCCTTGCCGTGCCGTGCCTTTTGTTACACTTGCCTTGCCTGGCTTTGCCTTGCCTTCCTTTCCTTCCGTTACTCTTTCCTTGCCTTGCCGTGCACTGCCTAGCCTTGCGTTGTCGTGCATTAGCCTTGCCTCACCTGACCGTGCCTTCCCTTGCATTACCCTTTCCTTGCCTTGCGGTGTATTGCCTAGCCTTGCGTTGTCGTGCCTTAGCCTTGTTACCCCTTGCCCTGCCGTTCCTTCCGTTACCCTTGCCTTCCGCTGCTTTCCCTTGCCTTCCTTGCGTTCCGTTACTCTTTGCTTGCTTCCCGTGCATTGCGTAGCCTTGCGTTGTCGTGCCTTAGCCTTATCTCGCCTGACCGTGCCTTCCTTTGCTTTAAGCTTTCCTTGCCTTGCCGTGCATTGCCTAGCCCTGCGTTGTCGTGCCTTAGCCTTGTTACCCCTTGCCGTGCCGTTCCTTCCGTTACGCTTGCCTTCCCTTGCTTTCCCTTGCCTTCCTTGCGTTCCGTTACTCTTTGCTTGCTTTCCGTGCATTGCCTAGCCTTGCGTTGTCATGCCTTAGCCTTGCCTCGCCTGACCGTGCTGTCCCATGCGTTACCCTTTCCTTGCCTTGCCGTGCGTTGCCTAGCGTGCTTTGTCGTGCCTTAGCCTTGTTTCCCCTTGCCGTGCGGTTCCTTCCGTTACACTTGCCTTTCCTTGCTTTCCCTTGCCTTCCTTACCTTCCGTTACTCTTTGCTTGCCTTCCGTGCATTGCCTAGCCTTGCGTTGTCGTGCCTTAGCCTTGCCTCGCCGGAACGTGCTTTCCCATGCGTTACCCTTTACTTGCCTTGCCGTGCATTGCCTAGCGTGCGTTGTCGTGCCTTAGACTTGTTTCCCCTTGCCGTGCCGTTCCTTACGTTACCCTTGCCTTTCCTTGCTTTTCCTTGCCTTGCTTACCTTCCGTTACTCTTTCCTTGCCTTCCCTGCATTGCCTAGCCTTGCGTTGTCGTGCCTTAGCCTTATCTCGCCTGACCGTGCCTTCCTTTACTTTAAGCTTTCCTTGCATTGTCGTGCATTGCCTAGCCTTGCGTTGTCGTGCCTTAGCCTTGCCTCGCCTGACCGTGCTTTCGCATGCGTTACCCTTTCCTTGCCTTGCCGTGCATTGCCTAGCGTGCGTTGTCATGCCTTAGACTTGTTTCCCCTTGCCGTGCCGTTCCTTCCGTTACCCTTGCCTTTCCTTGCTTTTCTTTGCCTTGCTTACATTCCTTTACTCTTTGCTTGCCTTCCCTGCATTGCCTAGCCCTGCGTTGTCGTGCCTTAGCCTTGTTACCCCTTGCCGTGCCTTTCCTTCCGTTACGCTTGCCTTCCCTTGCTTTCCCTTGCCTTCCTTGCGTTCCGTTACTCTTTGCTTGCTTTCCGTGCATTGCCTAGCCTTGCGTTGTCATGCCTTAGCCTTGCCTCGCCTGACCGTGCTTTCCCATGCGTTACCCTTTCCTTGCCTTGCCGTGCATTGCCTAGCGTGCGTTGTCGTGCCATAGCCTTGTTTCCCCTTGCCGTGCGGTTCCTTCCGTTACACTTGCCTTTCCTTGCTTTTCCTTGCCTTGCTTACCTTCCGTTACTCTTTGCTTGCCTTCCCTGCAATGCCTAGCCTTGCGTTGTCGTGCCTTAGCCTTATCTCGCCTAACCGTGCCTTCCTTTGCTTTAAGCTTTCCTTGCCTTGCCGTGCATTGCCTAGCCCTGCGTTGTCGTGCCTTAGCCTTGTTACCCCTTGCCGTGCCGTTCCTTCCGTTACGCTTGCCTTCCCTTGCTTTCCCTTGCCTTCCTTGCGTTCCGTTACTCTTTGCTTGCTTTCCGTGCATTGCCTAGCCTTGCGTTGTCCTGCCTTAGCCTTGCCTCGCCGGAACGTGCTTTCCCATGCGTTACCCTTTACTTGCCTTGCAGTGCATTGCCTAGCGTGCGTTGTCGTGCCTTAGACTTGTTTCCCCTTGCCGTGCCGTTCCTTACGTTACCCTTGCCTTTCCTTGCTTTTCCTTGACTTGCTTACCTTCCGTTACTCTTTCCTTGCCTTCCCTGCATTGCCTAGCCTTGCGTTGTCGTGCCTTAGCCTTATCTCGCCTGACCGTGCCTTCCTTTGCTTTAAGCTTTCCTTGCATTGTCGTGCATTGCCTAGCCTTGCGTTTTCGTGCATTAGCCTTGCCTAGCCTCACCGTGCCTTGCCTTGCGTTACCCTTTCCTTGCCTTCCCTTCATTGCCTAGCCGTGCGTTGTCGTGCCTTAGCCTTGTTTCCCCTTGCCGTGCCGTGCCTTTTGTTACACTTGCCTTGCCTGGCTTTGCCTTGCCTTCCTTACCTTCCGTTACTCTTTGCTTGCCTTCCGTCCATTGCCTAGCCTTGCGTTGTCGTGCCTTAACCTTATCTCGCCTGACCGTGCCTTCCTTTGCTTTAAGCTTTCCTTGCCTTGCCGTGCATTGCCTAGCCCTGCGTTGTCGTGCCTTAGTCTTGTTACCCCTTGCCGTGCCGTTCCTTCCGTTACGCTTGCCTTCCCTTGCTTTCCCTTGCCTTCCTTGCGTTCCGTTACTCTTTGCTTGCTTTCCGTGCATTGCCTAGCCTTGCGTTGTCATGCCTTAGCCTTGCCTCGCCTGACCGTGCTGTCCCATGCGTTACCCTTTCCTTGCCTTGCCGTGCGTTGCCTAGCGTGCTTTGTCGTGCCTTAGCCTTGTTTCCCCTTGCCGTGCGGTTCCTTCCGTTACACTTGCCTTTCCTTGCTTTCCCTTGCCTTCCTTACCTTCCGTTACTCTTTGCTTGCCTTCCGTGCATTGCCTAGCCTTGCGTTGTCGTGCCTTAGCCTTGCCTCGCCGGAACGTGCTTTCCCATGCGTTACCCTTTACTTGCCTTGCCGTGCATTGCCTAGCGTGCGTTGTCGTGCCTTAGACTTGTTTCCCCTTGCCGTGCCGTTCCTTACGTTACCCTTGCCTTTCCTTGCTTTTCCTTGCCTTGCTTACCTTCCGTTACTCTTTGCTTGCCTTCCCTGCATTGCCTAGCCTTGCGTTGTCGTGCCTTAGCCTTATCTCGCCTGACCGTGCCTTCCTTTGCTTTAAGCTTTCCTTGCATTGTCGTGCATTGCCTAGCCTTGCGTTTTCGTGCATTAGCCTTGCCTAGCCTCACCGTGCCTTGCCTTGCGTTACCCTTTCCTTGCCTTCCCTTGCATTGCCTAGCCGTGCGTTGTCGTGCCTTAGCCTTGTTTTCCCTTGCCGTGCCGTGCCTTTTGTTACACTTGCCTTGCCTGGCTTTGCCTTGCCTTCCTTTCCTTCCGTTATTCTTTCCTTGCCTTGCCGTGCACTGCCTAGCCTTGCGTTGTCGTGCATTAGCCTTGCCTCACCTGACCGTGCCTTCCCTTGCGTTACCCTTTCCTTGCCTTGCGGTGTATTGCCTAGCCTTGCGTTGTCGTGCCTTAGCCTTGTTACCCCTTGCCCTGCCGTTCCTTCCGTTACCCTTGCCTTCCGCTGCTTTCCCTTGCCTTCCTTGCGTTCCGTTACTCTTTGCTTGCTTTCCGTGCATTGCCTAGCCTTGCGTTGTCATGCCTAAGCCTTGCCTCGCCTGACCGTGCTTTCCCATGCGTTACCCTTTCCTTGCCTTGCCGTTCATTGCCTAGCGTGCGTTGTCGTGCCTTAGCCTTGTTTCCCCTTGCCGTGCGGTTCCTTCCGTTACACTTTCGTTTCCTTGCTTTCCCTTGCCTTCCTTACCTTCCGTTACTCTTTGCTTGCCTTCCGTCCATTGCCTAGCCTTGCGTTCTCGTACCTTAGCCTTATCTCGCCTGACCCTTCCTTCCTTTGCTTTAAGCTTTCCTTGCCTTGCCGTGCATTGCCTAGCCCTGCGTTGTCGTGCCTTAGCCTTGTTACCCCTTGCCGTGCCGTTCCTTCCCTTACGCTTGCCTTCCCTTGCTTTCCCTTGCCTTCCTTGCGTTCCGTTACTCTTTGCTTGCTTTCCGTGCATTGCCTAGCCTTGCGTTGTCATGCCTTAGCCTTGCCTCGCCTGACCGCGCTTTCCCATGCGTTACCCTTTCCTTGCCTTGCCGTGCATTGCCTAGCGTGCTTTGTCGTGCCTTAGCCTTGTTTCCCCTTGCCGTGCGGTTCCTTCCGTTACACTTGCCTTTCCTTGCTTTCCCTTGCCTTCCTTACCTTCCGATACTCTTTGCTTGCCTTCCGTGCATTGCCTAGCCTTGCGTTGTCGTGCCTTAGCCTTGCCTCGCCGGAACGTGCTTTCCCATTCGTTACCCTTTACTTGCCTTGCCGTGCATTGCCTAGCGTGCGTTGTCGTGCCTTAGCCTTATCTCGCCTGACCGTGCCTTCCTTTACTTTAAGCTTTCCTTGCATTGTCGTGCATTGCCTAGCCTTGCGTTGTCGTGCCTTAGCCTTGCCTCGCCTGACCGTGCTTTCGCATGCGTTACTCTTTGCTTGCCTGCCGTGCATTGCCTAGCGTGCGTTGTCATGCCTTAGACTTGTTTCCCCTTGCCGTGCCGTTCCTTCCGTTGCCCTTGCCTTTCCTTGCTTTTCCTTGCCTTGCTTACATTCCTTTACTCTTTTCTTGCCTTCCCTCCATTGCCTAGCCTTGCGTTGTCGTGCCTTAGCCTTATCTCGCCTGACCGTGCCTTCCTTTGCTTTAAGCTTTCCTTGCATTGTCGTGCATTGCCTAGCCTTGCATTTTCGTGCATTAGCCTTGCCTAGCCTCACCGTGCCTTGCCTTGCGTTACCCTTTCCTTGCCTTCCCTTGCATTGCCTAGCCGTGCGTTGTCGTGCCTTAGCCTTGTTTCCCCTTGCCGTGCCGTGCCTTTTGTTACACTTGCCTTGCCTGGCTTTGCCTTGCCTTCCTTTCCTTCCGTTACTCTTTCCTTGCCTTGCCGTGCACTGCCTAGCCTTGCGTTGTCGTGCATTAGCCTTGCCTCACCTGACCGTGCCTTCCCTTGCATTACCCTTTCCTTGCCTTGCGGTGTATTGCCTAGCCTTGCGTTGTCGTGCCTTAGCCTTGTTACCCCTTGCCCTGCCGTTCCTTCCGTTACCCTTGCCTTCCGCTGCTTTCCCTTGCCTTCCTTGCGTTCCGTTACTCTTTGCTTGCTTTCCGGGCATTGCGTAGCCTTGCGTTGTCGTGCCTTAGCCTTATCTCGCCTGACCGTGCCTTCCTTTGCTTTAAGCTTTCCTTGCATTGTCGTGCATTGCCTAGCCTTGCGTTTTCGTGCATTAGCCTTGCCTAGCCTCACCGTGCCTTGCCTTGCGTTACCCTTTCCTTGCCTTCCCTTCATTGCCTAGCCGTGCGTTGTCTTGCCTTAGCCTTGTTTCCCCTTGCCGTGCCGTGCCTTTTGTTACACTTGCCTTGCCTGGCTTTGCCTTGCCTTCCTTACCTTCCGTTACTCTTTGCTTGCCTTCCGTCCATTGCCTAGCCTTGCGTTGTCGTGCCTTAACCTTATCTCGCCTGACCGTGCCTTCCTTTGCTTTAAGCTTTCCTTGCCTTGCCGTGCATTGCCTAGCCCTGCGTTGTCGTGCCTTAGCCTTGTTACCCCTTGCCGTGCCGTTCCTTCCGTTACGCTTGCCTTCCCTTGCTTTCCCTTGCCTTCCTTGCGTTCCGTTACTCTTTGCTTGCTTTCCGTGCATTGCCTAGCCTTGCGTTGTCATGCCTTAGCCTTGCCTCGCCTGACCGTGCTGTCCCATGCGTTACCCTTTCCTTGCCTTGCCGTGCGTTGCCTAGCGTGCTTTGTCGTGCCTTTGCCTTGTTTCCCCTTGCCGTGCGGTTCCTTCCGTTACACTTGCCTTTCCTTGCTTTCCCTTGCCTTCCTTACCTTCCGTTACTCTTTGCTTGCCTTCCGTGCATTGCCTAGCCTTGCGTTGTCGTGCCTTAGCCTTGCCTCGCCGGAACGTGCTTTCCCATGCGTTACCCTTTACTTGCCTTGCCGTGCATTGCCTAGCGTGCGTTGTCGTGCCTTAGACTTGTTTCCCCTTGCCGTGCCGTTCCTTACGTTACCCTTGCCTTTCCTTGCTTTTCCTTGCCTTGCTTACCTTCCGTTACTCTTTCCTTGCCTTCCCTGCATTGCCTAGCCTTGCGTTGTCGTGCCTTAGCCTTATCTCGCCTGACCGTGCCTTCCTTTACTTTAAGCTTTCCTTGCATTGTCGTGCATTGCCTAGCCTTGCGTTGTCGTGCCTTAGCCTTGCCTCGCCTGACCGTGCTTTCGCATGCGTTACCCTTTCCTTGCCTTGCCGTGCATTGCCTAGCGTGCGTTGTCATGCCTTAGACTTGTTTCCCCTTGCCGTGCCGTTCCTTCCGTTACCCTTGCCTTTCCTTGCTTTTCCTTGCCTTGCTTACATTCCTTTACTCTTTGCTTGCCTTCCCTGCATTGCCTAGCCCTGCGTTGTCGTGCCTTAGCCTTGTTACCCCTTGCCGTGCCTTTCCTTCCGTTACGCTTGCCTTCCCTTGCTTTCCCTTGCCTTCCTTGCGTTCCGTTACTCTTTGCTTGCTTTCCGTGCATTGCCTAGCCTTGCGTTGTCATGCCTTAGCCTTGCCTCGCCTGACCGTGCTTTCCCATGCGTTACCCTTTCCTTGCCTTGCCGTGCATTGCCTAGCGTGCGTTGTCGTGCCATAGCCTTGTTTCCCCTTGCCGTGCGGTTCCTTCCGTTACACTTGCCTTTCCTTGCTTTTCCTTGCCTTGCTTACCTTCCGTTACTCTTTGCTTACCTTCCCTGCAATGCCTACCCTTGCGTTGTCGTGCCTTAGCCTTATCTCGCCTAACCGTGCCTTCCTTTGCTTTAAGCTTTCCTTGCATTGTCGTGCATTGCCAAGCCTTGCGTTTTCGTGCATTAGACTTGCCTAAGCTCACCGTGCCTTGCCTTGCGTTACCCTTTCCTTGCCTTCCCTTGCATTGCCTAGCCGTGCGTTGTCGTGCCTTAGCCTTGTTTCCCCTTGCCGTGGCGTGCCTTTTGTTACACTTGCCTTGCCTGGCTTTGCCTTGCCTTCCTTTCCTTCCGTTACTCTTTCCTTGCCTTGCCGTGCACTGCCTAGCCTTGCGTTGTCGTGCATTAGCCTTGCCTCACCTGACCGTGCCTTCCCTTGCGTTACCCTTTCCTTGCCTTGCGGTGTATTGCCTAGCCTTGCGTTGTCGTGCCTTAGCCTTGTTACCCCTTGCCCTGCCGTTCCTTCCGTTACCCTTGCCTTCCGTTGCTTTCCCTTGCCTTCCTTGCGTTCCGTTACTCTTTGCTTGCTTTCCGTGCATTGCCTAGCCTTGCGTTGTCATGCCTTAGCCTTGCCTCGCCTGACCGTGCTTTCCCATGCGTTACCCTTTCCTTGCCTTGCCGTGCATTGCCTAGCGTGCGTTGTCGTGCCTTAGCCTTGTTTCCTCTTGCCGTGCGGTTCCTTCCGTTACACTTGCCTTTCCTTGCTTTCCCTTGCCTTCCTTACCTTCCGTTTCTCTTTTCTTGCCTTCCGTGCATTGCCTAGCCTTGCGTTGTCGTGCCTTAGCCTTGCCTCGCCGGAACGTGCTTTCCCATGCGTTACCCTTTACTTGCCTTGCCGTGCATTGCCTAGCGTGCGTTGTCGTGCCTTAGACTTGTTTCCCCTTGCCGTGCCGTTCCTTACGTTACCCTTGCCTTTCCTTGCTTTTCCTTGCCTTGCTTACCTTCCGTTACTCTTTGCTTGCCTTCCCTGCATTGCCTAGCCTTGCGTTGTCGTGCCTTAGGCCTTATCTCGCCTGACCGTGCCTTCCTTTGCTTTAAGCTTTCCTTGCATTGTCGTGCATTGCCTAGCCTTGCGTTGTCGTGCCTTAGCCTTGTTTCCCCTTGCCGTGGCGTGCCTTTTGTTACACTTGCCTTGCCTGGCTTTGCCTTGCCTTCCTTTCCTTCCGTTACTCTTTCCTTGCCTTGCCGTGCATTGCCTAACCTTGCGTTGTCGTGCCTTATCGTTGCCTCACCTGACCGTGCCTTCCCTTGCGTTACCCTTTCCTTGCCTTGCCGTGCATTGCCTAGCCCTGCGATGTCGTGCCTTAGCCTTGTTACCCCTTGCCGTGCAATTCCTTCCGTTACCCTTGCCTTCCTTTGCTTTCCCTTGCCTTCCTTGCGTTCCGTTACTCTTTGCTTGCTTTCCGTGCATTGCCTAGCCTTGCGTTCTCGTACCTTAGCCTTATCTCGCCTGACCGTGCCTTCCTTTTCTTTAAGCTTTCCTTGCCTTGCCGTGCATTGCCTAGCCTTGCGTTGTCATGCCTTAGCCTTGCCTCGCCTGACCGTGCTTTCCCATGCGTTACCCTTTCCTTGCCTTGCCTTGCATTGCCTAGCGTGCGTTGTCCTGCCTTAGCCTTGTTTCCCCTTGCCGTGCGGTTCCTTCCGTTACACTTGCCTTTCCTTGCTTTCCCTTGCCTTCCTTACCTTCCGTTACTCTTTGCTTGCCTTCCGTGCATTGCCTAGCCTTGCGTTGTCGTGCCTTAGCCTTGCCTCGCCGGAACGTGCTTTCCCATGCGTTACCCTTTACTTGCCTTGCAGTGCATTGCCTAGCGTGCGTTGTCGTGCCTTAGACTTGTTTCCCCTTGCCGTGCCGTTCCTTACGTTACCCTTGCCTTTCCTTGCTTTTCCTTGACTTGCTTACCTTCCGTTACTCTTTCCTTGCCTTCCCTGCATTGCCTAGCCTTGCGTTGTCGTGCCTTAGCCTTATCTCGCCTGACCGTGCCTTCCTTTGCTTTAAGCTTTCCTTACATTGTCGCGCATTGCCTAGCATTGCGTTTTCGTGCATTAGCCTTCCCTAGCCTCACCGTGCCTTTCCTTGCGTTACTCTTTCCTTGCCTTGCCGTGCATTGCCTAGCCGTGCGTTGTCGTGCCTTAGCCTTGTTTCGCCTTGCGGTGCCGTGGCTTTTGTTACACTGGCCTTGCCTGGCTTTCCCTTGCCTTCCTCACCTTCCGTTACTCTTTGCTTGCCTTCCGGGCATTGCCTAGCCTTGTGTTGTCGTGCCTTATCCTTGCCTCACCTGACCGTGCCTTCCCTTGCCTTACCCTTTCCTTGCCTTGCCGTGCATTGCCTAGCCCTGCGTTGTCGTGCCTTAGCCTTGTTACCCCTTGCGTGCAATTCCTTCCCTTACCCTTGCCTTCCGTTGCATTCCCTTGCCTTCCTTGCGTTCCGTTACTCTTTGCTTGCTTTCCGTGCATTGCGTAGCCTTGCGTTGTCATGCCTTAGCCTTGCCTCGCCTGACTGTGCTTTCCCATGCGTTACCCTTTTCTTGCCCTGCCGTGCATTGCCTAGCGTGCGTTGTCGTGCCTTAGCCTTGTTTCCTCTTGCCGTGCGGTTCCTTCCGTTACACTTTCCTATCCTTGCTTTCCCTTGCCTTCCTTACCTTCCGTTACTCTTTGCTTGCCTTCCGTCCATTGCCTAGCCTTGCGTTGTCGTGCCTTAGCCTTATCTCGCCTGACCGTGCCTTCCTTTGCTTTAAGCTTTCCTTGCCTTGCCGTGCATTGCCTAGCCCTGCGTTGTCGTGTCTTAGCCTTGTTACCCCTTGCCGTGCCGTTCCTTCCGTTACGCTTGCCTTCCCTTGCTTTCCCTTGCCTTCCTTGCGTTCCGTTACTCTTTGCTTGCTTTCCGTGCATTGCCTAGCCTTGTGTTGTCATGCCTTAGCCTTGCCTCGCCTGACCGTGCTGTCCCATGCGTTACCCTTTCCTTGCCTTGCCGTGCATTGCCTAGCGTGCGTTGTCGTGCCATAGCCTTGTTTCCCCTTGCCGTGCGGTTCCTTCCGTTACACTTGCCTTTCCTTGCTTTTCCTTGCCTTGCTTACCTTCCGTTACTCTTTGCTTGCCTTCCCTGCAATGCCTAGCCTTGCGTTGTCGTGCCTTAGCCTTATCTCGCCTGACCGTGCCTTCCTTTGCTTTAAGCTTTCCTTGCATTGTCGTGCATTGCCAAGCCTTGCGTTTTCCTGCATTAGCCTTGCCTAAGCTCACCGTGCCTTGCCTTGCGTTACCCTTTCCTTGCCTTCCCTTGCATTGCCTAGCCGTGCGTTGTCGTGCCTTAGCCTTGTTTCCCCTTGCCGTGCCGTTCCTTTTGTTACACTTGCCTTGCCTGGCTTTGCCTTGCCTTCCTTTCCTTCCGTTACTCTTTCCTTGCCTTGGCGTACATTGCCTAACCTTGCGTTGTCGTGCCTTATACTTGCCTCACCTGACCATGCCTTCCCTTGCGTTACCCTTTCCTTTCCTTGCCGTGCATTGCCTAGCGCTGCGTTGTCGTGCCTTAGCCTTGTTACCCGTTGCCGTGCAATTCCTTCCGTTACCCTTGCCTTCCGTTGCTTTCCCTTGCCTTCCTTGCGTTCCGTTACTCTTTGCTTGCTTTCCGTGCATTGCCTAGCCTTGCGTTGTCATGCCTTAGCCTTGCCTCGCCTGACCGTGCTTTCCCATGCGTTACCCTTTTTTTGCCTTCCCTTGCATTGCCTAGCCGTGCGTTGTCGTGCCTTAGCCTTGTTTCCCCTTGCCGTGCCGTTCCTTTTGTTACACTTGACTTGCCTGGCTTTGCCTTGCCTTCCTTTCCTTCCGTTATTCTTTCCTTGCCTTGGCGTGCATTGCCTAACCTTGCGTTGTCGTGCCTTAGCCTTATCTCGCCTGACCGTGCCTTCCTTTGCTTTAAGCTTTCCTTGCCTTGCCGTGCGTTGCCTAGCCCTGCGTTGTCGTGCCTTAGCCTTGTTACCCCTTGCCGTGCCGTTCCTTCCGTTACGCTTGCCTTCCCTTGCTTTCCCTTGCCTTCCTTGCGTTCTGTTACTCTTTGCTTGCTTTCCGTGCATTGCCTAGCCTTGCGTTGTCATGCCTTAGCCTTGCCTCGCCTGAATGTGCTTTCCCATGCGTTACCCTTTCCTTGACTTGCCGTGCATTGCCTAGCGTGCGTTGTCCTGCCTTAGCCTTGTTTCCCCTTGCGGTGCGGTTCCTTCCGTTACACTTGCCTTTCCTTGCTTTCCCTTGCCTTCCTTACCTTCCGTTACTCTTTGCTTGCCTTCCGTGCATTGCCTAGCCTTGCGTTGTCGTGCCTTAGCCTTGCCTCGCCGGAACGTGCTTTCCCATGCGTTACCCTTTACTTGCCTTGCAGTGCATTGCCTAGCGTGCGTTGTCGTGCCTTAGACTTGTTTCCCCTTGCCGTGCCGTTCCTTACGTTACCCTTGCCTTTCCTTGCTTTTCCTTGACTTGCTTACCTTCCGTTACACTTTCCTTGCCTTCCCTGCATTGCCTAGCCTTGCGTTGTCGTGCCTTAGCCTTATCTCGCCTGACCGTGCCTTCCTTTACTTTAAGCTTTCCTTGAATTGTCGTGCATTGCCTAGCTTTGCGTTTTCGTGCATTAGCCTTCCCTAGCCTCACCGTGCCTTTCCTTGCGTTACTCTTTCCTTGCCTTGCCGTGCATTGCCTAGCCGTGCGTTGTCGTGCCTTAGCCTTGTTTCCCCTTGCGTGCAATTCGTTCCGTTACCCTTGCCTTCCGTTGCATTCCCTTGCCTTCCTTGCGTTCCGTTACTCTTTGCTTGCTTTCCGGGCATTGCGTAGCCTTGCGTTGTCGTGCCTTAGCCTTATCTCGCCTGACCGTGCCTTCCTTTGCTTTAAGCTTTCCTTGCATTGTCGTGCATTGCCTAGCCTTGCGTTTTCGTGCATTAGCCTTGCCTAGCCTCACCGTGCCTTGCCTTGCGTTACCCTTTCCTTGCCTTCCCTTCATTGCCTAGCCGTGCGTTGTCGTGCCTTAGCCTTGTTTCCCCTTGCCGTGCCGTGCCTTTTGTTACACTTGCCTTGCCTGGCTTTGCCTTGCCTTCCTTACCTTCCGTTACTCTTTGCTTGCCTTCCGTCCATTGCCTAGCCTTGCGTTGTCGTGCCTTAACCTTATCTCGCCTGACCGTGCCTTCCTTTGCTTTAAGCTTTCCTTGCCTTGCCGTGCATTGCCTAGCCCTGCGTTGTCGTGCCTTAGCCTTGTTACCCCTTGCCGTGCCGTTCCTTCCGTTACGCTTGCCTTCCCTTGCTTTCCCTTGCCTTCCTTGCGTTCCGTTACTCTTTGCTTGCTTTCCGTGCATTGCCTAGCCTTGCGTTGTCATGCCTTAGCCTTGCCTCGCCTGACCGTGCTGTCCCATGCGTTACCCTTTCCTTGCCTTGCCGTGCGTTGCCTAGCGTGCTTTGTCGTGCCTTAGCCTTGTTTCCCCTTGCCGTGCGGTTCCTTCCGTTACACTTGCCTTTCCTTGCTTTCCCTTGCCTTCCTTACCTTCCGTTACTCTTTGCTTGCCTTCCGTGCATTGCCTAGCCTTGCGTTGTCGTGCCTTAGCCTTGCCTCGCCGGAACGTGCTTTCCCATGCGTTACCCTTTACTTGCCTTGCCGTGCATTGCCTAGCGTGCGTTGTCGTGCCTTAGACTTGTTTCCCCTTGCCGTGCCGTTCCTTACGTTACCCTTGCCTTTCCTTGCTTTTCCTTGACTTGCTTACCTTCCGTTACTCTTTCCTTGCCTTCCCTGCATTGCCTAGCCTTGCGTTGTCGTGCCTTAGCCTTATCTCGCCTGACCGTGCCTTCCTTTACTTTAAGCTTTCCTTGAATTGTCGTGCATTGCCTAGCTTTGCGTTTTCGTGCATTAGCCTTCCCTAGCCTCACCGTGCCTTTCCTTGCGTTACTCTTTCCTTGCCTTGCCGTGCATTGCCTAGCCGTGCGTTGTCGTGCCTTAGCCTTGTTTCCCCTTGCGTGCAATTCGTTCCGTTACCCTTGCCTTCCGTTGCATTCCCTTGCCTTCCTTGCGTTCCGTTACTCTTTGCTTGCTTTCCGGGCATTGCGTAGCCTTGCGTTGTCGTGCCTTAGCCTTATCTCGCCTGACCGTGCCTTCCTTTGCTTTAAGCTTTCCTTGCATTGTCGTGCATTGCCTAGCCTTGCGTTTTCGTGCATTAGCCTTGCCTAGCCTCACCGTGCCTTGCCTTGCGTTACCCTTTCCTTGCCTTCCCTTCATTGCCTAGCCGTGCGTTGTCGTGCCTTAGCCTTGTTTCCCCTTGCCGTGCCGTGCCTTTTGTTACACTTGCCTTGCCTGGCTTTGCCTTGCCTTCCTTACCTTCCGTTACTCTTTGCTTGCCTTCCGTGCATTGCCTAGCCTTGCGTTGTCGTGCCTTAGCCTTGCCTCGCCTGACCGTGCTTTCCCATGCGTTACCCTTTCCTTGCCTTGCCGTGCATTGCCTAGCGTGCGTTGTCGTGCCTTAGACTTGTTTCCCCTTGCCGTGCCGTTCCTTCCGTTACCCTTGCCTTTCCTTGCTTTTCCTTGCCTTGCTTACCTTCCGTTACTCTTTGCTTGCCTTCCCTGCATTGCCTAGCCTTGCGTTGTCGTGCCTTAGCCTTATCTCGCCTGACCGTGCCTTCCTTTGCTTTAAGCTTTCCTTGCATTGTCGTGCATTGCCTAGCCTTGCGTTTTCGTGCATTAGCCTTGCCTAGCCTCACCGTGCCTTGCCTTGCGTTACCCTTTCCTTGCCTTCCCTTGCATTGCCTAGCCGTGCGTTGTCGTGCCTTAGCCTTGTTTCCCCTTGCCGTGCCGTGCCTTTTGTTACACTTGCCTTTCCTGGCTTTGCCTTGCCTTCCTTTCCTTCCGTTACTCTTTCCTTGCCTTGCCGTGCACTGCCTAGCCTTGCGTTGTCGTGCATTAGCCTTGCCTCACCTGACCGTGCCTTCCCTTGCGTTACCCTTTCCTTGCCTTGCGGTGTATTGCCTAGCCTTGCGTTGTCGTGCCTTAGCCTTGTTACCCCTTGCCCTGCCGTTCCTTCCGTTACCCTTGCCTTCCGCTGCTTTCCCTTGCCTTCCTTGCGTTCCGTTACTCTTTGCTTGCTTTCCGGGCATTGCGTAGCCTTGCGTTGTCGTGCCTTAGCCTTATCTCGCCTGACCGTGCCTTCCTTTGCCTTTAAGCTTTCCTTGCATTGTCGTGCATTGCCTAGCCTTTGCGTTTTCGTGCATTAGCCTTGCCTAGCCTCACCGTGCCTTGCCTTGCGTTACCCTTTCCTTGCCTTCCCTTCATTGCCTAGCCGTGCGTTGTCGTGCCTTAGCCTTGTTTCCCCTTGCCGTGCCGTGCCTTTTGTTACACTTGCCTTGCCTGGCTTTGCCTTGCCTTCCTTACCTTCCGTTACTCTTTGCTTGCCTTCCGTCCATTGCCTAGCCTTGCGTTGTCGTGCCTTAACCTTATCTCGCCTGACCGTGCCTTCCTTTGCTTTAAGCTTTCCTTGCCTTGCCGTGCATTGCCTAGCCCTGCGTTGTCGTGCCTTAGCCTTGTTACCCCTTGCCGTGCCGTTCCTTCCGTTACGCTTGCCTTCCCTTGCTTTCCCTTGCCTTCCTTGCGTTCCGTTACTCTTTGCTTGCTTTCCGTGCATTGCCTAGCCTTGCGTTGTCATGCCTTAGCCTTGCCTCGCCTGACCGTGCTGTCCCATGCGTTACCCTTTCCTTGCCTTGCCGTGCGTTGCCTAGCGTGCTTTGTCGTGCCTTAGCCTTGTTTCCCCTTGCCGTGCGGTTCCTTCCGTTACACTTGCCTTTCCTTGCTTTCCCTTGCCTTCCTTACCTTCCGTTACTCTTTGCTTGCCTTCCGTGCATTGCCTAGCCTTGCGTTGTCGTGCCTTAGCCTTGCCTCGCCGGAACGTGATTTCCCATGCGTTACCCTTTACTTGCCTTGCCGTGCATTGCCTAGCGTGCGTTGTCGTGCCTTAGACTTGTTTCCCCTTGCCGTGCCGTTCCTTACGTTACCCTTGCCTTTCCTTGCTTTTCCTTGCCTTGCTTACCTTCCGTTACTCTTTGCTTGCCTTCCCTGCATTGCCTAGCCTTGCGTTGTCGTGCCTTAGCCTTATCTCGCCTGACCGTGCCTTCCTTTACTTTAAGCTTTCCTTGCATTGTCGTGCATTGCCTAGCCTTGCGTTGTCGTGCCTTAGCCTTGCCTCGCCTGACCGTGCTTTCGCATGCGTTACCCTTTCCTTGCCTTGCCGTGCATTGCCTAGCGTGCGTTGTCATGCCTTAGACTTGTTTCCCCTTGCCGTGCCGTTCCTTCCGTTACCCTTGCCTTTCCTTGCTTTTCCTTGCCTTGCTTACATTCCTTTACTCTTTGCTTGCCTTCCCTGCATTGCCTAGCCCTGCGTTGTCGTGCCTTAGCCTTGTTACCCCTTGCCGTGCCTTTCCTTCCGTTACGCTTGCCTTCCCTTGCTTTCCCTTGCCTTCCTTGCGTTCCGTTACTCTTTGCTTGCTTTCCGTGCATTGCCTAGCCTTGCGTTGTCATGCCTTAGCCTTGCCTCGCCTGACCGTGCTTTCCCATGCGTTACCCTTTCCTTGCCTTGCCGTGCATTGCCTAGCGTGCGTTGTCGTGCCATAGCCTTGTTTCCCCTTGCCGTGCGGTTCCTTCCGTTACACTTGCCTTTCCTTGCTTTTCCTTGCCTTGCTTACCTTCCGTTACTCTTTGCTTGCCTTCCCTGCAATGCCTAGCCTTGCGTTGTCGTGCCTTAGCCTTATCTCGCCTAACCGTGCCTTCATTTGCTTTAAGCTTTCCTTGCATTGTCGTGCATTGCCAAGCCTTGCGTTTTCGTGCATTAGCCTTGCCTAAGCTCACCGTGCCTTGCCTTGCGTTACCCTTTCCTTGCCTTCCCTTGCATTGCCTAGCCGTGCGTTGTCGTGCCTTAGCCTTGTTTCCCCTTGCCGTGGCGTGCCTTTTGTTACACTTGCCTTGCCTGGCTTTGCCTTGCCTTCCTTTCCTTCCGTTACTCTTTCCTTGCCTTGCCGTGCACTGCCTAGCCTTGCGTTGTCGTGCATTAGCCTTGCCTCACCTGACCGTGCCTTCCCTTGCGTTATCCTTTCCTTGCCTTGCGGTGTATTGCCTAGCCTTGCGTTGTCGTGCCTTAGCCTTGTTACCCCTTGCCCTGCCGTTCCTTCCGTTACCCTTGCCTTCCGTTGCTTTCCCTTGCCTTCCTTGCGTTCCGTTACTCTTTGCTTGCTTTCCGTGCATTGCCTAGCCTTGCGTTGTCATGCCTTAGCCTTGCCTCGCCTGACCGTGCTTTCCCATGCGTTACCCTTTCCTTGCCTTGCCGTGCATTGCCTAGCGTGCGTTGTCGTGCCTTAGCCTTGTTTCCCCTTGCCGTGCGGTTCCTTCCGTTACACTTTCGTTTCCTTGCTTTCCCTTGCCTTCCTTACCTTCCGTTACTCTTTGCTTGCCTTCTGTCCATTGCCTAGCCTTGCGTTCTCGCACCTTAGCCTTATCTCGCCTGACCGTGCCTTCCTTTGCTTTAAGCTTTCCTTGCCTTGCCGTGCATTGCCTAGCCTGCGTTGTCCTGCCTTAGCCTTGTTTCCCCTTGCCGTGCCGTCCCTTACGTTACCCTTGCCTTTCCTTGCTTTTCCTTGACTTGCTTACCTTCCGTTACTCTTTCCTTGCCTTCCCTGCATTGCCTAGCCTTGCGTTGTCGTGCCTTAGCCTTATCTCGCCTGACCGTGCCTTCCTTTGCTTTAAGCTTTCCTTGAATTGTCGTGCATTGCCTAGCTTTGCGTTTTCGTGCATTAGCCTTCCCTAGCCTCACCGTGCCTTTCCTTGCGTTACTCTTTCCTTGCCTTGCCGTGCATTGCCTAGCCGTGCGTTGTCGTGCCTTAGCCTTGTTTCCCCTTGCGTGCAATTCCTTCCGTTACCCTTCCCTTCCGTTGCATTCCCTTGCCTTCCTTGCGTTCCGTTACTCTTTGCTTGCTTTCCGGGCATTGCGTAGCCTTGCGTTGTCGTGCCTTAGCCTTATCTCGCCTGACCGTGCCTTCCTTTGCTTTAAGCTTTCCTTGCATTGTCGTGCATTGCCTAGCCTTGCGTTTTCGTGCATTAGCCTTTCCTAGCCTCACCGTGCCTTGCCTTGCGTTACCCTTTCCTTGCCTTCCCTTCATTGCCTAGCCGTGCGTTGTAGTGCCTTAGTCTTGTTTCCCCTTGCCGTGCCGTGCCTTTTGTTACACTTGCCTTGCCTGGCTTTGCCTTGCCTTCCTTACCTTCTGTTACTCTTTGCTTGCCTTCCGTCCATTGCCTAGCCTTGCGTTGTCGTGCCTTAGCCTTATCTCGCCTGACCGTGCCTTCCTTTGCTTTAAGCTTTCCTTGCCTTGCCGTGCATTGCCTAGCCCTGCGTTGTCGTGCCTTAGCCTTGTTACCCCTTGCCGTGCCGTTCCTTCCGTTACGCTTGCCTTTCCTTGCTTTCCCTTGCCTTCCTTGCGTTCCGTTACTCTTTGCTTGCTTTCCGTGCATTGCCTAGCCTTGCGTTGTCATGCCTTAGCCTTGCCTCGCCTGACCGTGCTGTCCCATGCGTTACCCTTTCCTTGCCTTGCCGTGCATTGCCTAGCGTGCTTTGTCGTGCCTTAGCCTTGTTTCCCCTTGCCGTGCGGTTCCTTCCGTTACACTTGCCTTTCCTTGCTTTCCCTTGCCTTCCTTACCTTCCGTTACTCTTTGCTTGCCTTCCGTGCATTGCCTAGCCTTGCGTTGTCGTGCCTTAGCCTTGCCTCGCCGGAACGTGCTTTCCCATGCGTTACCCTTTACTTGCCTTGCCGTGCATTGCCTAGCGTGCGTTGTCGTGCCTTAGACTTGTTTCCCCTTGCCGTGCCGTTCCTTACGTTACCCTTGCCTTTCCTTGCTTTTCCTTGCCTTGCTTACCTTCCGTTACTCTTTGCTTGCCTTCCCTGCATTGCCTAGCCTTGCGTTGTCGTGCCTTAGCCTTATCTCGCCTGACCGTGCCTTCCTTTACTTTAAGCTTTCCTTGCATTGTCGTGCATTGCCTAGCCTTGCGTTGTCGTGCCTTAGCCTTGCCTCGCCTGACCGTGCTTTCGCATGCGTTACCCTTTCCTTGCCTTGCCGTGCATTGCCTAGCGTGCGTTGTCATGCCTTAGACTTGTTTCCCCTTGCCGTGCCGTTCCTTCCGTTACCCTTGCCTTTCCTTGCTTTTCCTTGCCTTGCTTACATTCCTTTACTCTTTGCTTGCCTTCCCTGCATTGCCTAGCCCTGCGTTGTCGTGCCTTAGCCTTATCTCGCCTATCCGTCCCTTCCTTTGCTTTAAGCTTTCCTTGCATTGTCGTGCATTGCCAAGCCTTGCGTTTTCGTGCATTAGCCTTGCCTAAGCTCACCGTGCCTTGCCTTGCGGTACCCTTTCCTTGCCTTCCCTTGCATTGCCTTGCCGTGCGTTGTCGTGCCTTAGCCTTGTTTCCCCTTGCCGTGCCGTGCCTTTTGTTACACTTGCCTTGCCTGGCTTTGCCTTGCCTTCCTTTCCTTCCGTTACTCTTTCCTTGCCTTGCCGTGCACTGCCTAGCCTTGCGTTCTCATGCCTTAGCCTTGCCTCACCTGACCGTGCCTTCCCTTGCGTTACCCTTTCCTTGCCTTGCGGTGCATTGCCTAGCCCTGCGTTGTCGTGCCTTAGCCTTGTTACCCCTTGCCGTGCAGTTCCTTCCGTTACCCTTGCCTTCCGTTGCATTCCCTTGCCTTCCTTGCGTTCCGTTACTCTTTGCTTGCTTCCCGTGCATTGCGTAGCCTTGCGTTGTCATGCCTTAGCCTTGCCTCGCCTGACCGTGCTTTCCCATGCGTTACCCTTTCCTTGCCTTGCCGTGCATTGCCTAGCGTGCGTTGTCGTGCCTTAGCCTTGTTTCCTCTTGCCGTGCGGTTCCTTCCGTTACACTTGCCTTTCCTTGCTTTCCCTTGCCTTCCTTACCTTCCGTTTCTCTTTTCTTGCCTTCCGTGCATTGCCTAGCCTTGCGTTGTCGTGCCTTAGCCTTGCCTCGCCGGAACGTGCTTTCCCATGCGTTACCCTTTACTTGCCTTGCCGTGCATTGCCTAGCGTGCGTTGTCGTGCCTTAGACTTGTTTCCCCTTGCCGTGCCGTTCCTTACGTTACCCTTGCCTTTCCTTGCTTTTCCTTGCCTTGCTTACCTTCCGTTACTCTTTGCTTGCCTTCCCTGCATTGCCTAGCCTTGCGTTGTCGTGCCTTAGGCTTATCTCGCCGGACCGTGCCTTCCTTTGCTTTAAGCTTTCCTTGCATTGTCGTGCATTGCCTAGCCTTGCGTTGTCGTGCCTTAGCCTTGTTTCCCCTTGCCGTGGCGTGCCTTTTGTTACACTTGCCTTGCCTGGCTTTGCCTTGCCTTCCTTTCCTTCCGTTACTCTTTCCTTGCCTTGCCGTGCATTGCCTAACCTTGCGTTGTCGTGCCTTATCGTTGCCTCACCTGACCGTGCCTTCCCTTGCGTTACCCTTTCCTTGCCTTGCCGTGCATTGCCTAGCCCTGCGATGTCGTGCCTTAGCCTTGTTACCCCTTGCCGTGCAATTCCTTCCGTTACCCTTGCCTTCCTTTGCTTTCCCTTGCCTTCCTTGCGTTCCGTTACTCTTTGCTTGCTTTCCGTGCATTGCCTAGCCTTGCGTTCTCGTACCTTAGCCTTATCTCGCCTGACCGTGCCTTCCTTTTCTTTAAGCTTTCCTTGCCTTGCCGTGCATTGCCTAGCCTTGCGTTGTCATGCCTTAGCCTTGCCTCGCCTGACCGTGCTTTCCCATGCGTTACCCTTTCCTTGCCTTGCCGTGCATTGCCTAGCGTGCGTTGTCCTGCCTTAGCCTTGTTTTCCCTTGCCGTGCGGTTCCTTCCGTTACACTTGCCTTTCCTTGCTTTTCCTTGACTTGCTTACCTTCCGTTACTCTTTCCTTGCCTTCCCTGCATTGCCTAGCCTTGCGTTGTCGTGCCTTAGCCTTATCTCGCCTGACCGTGCCTTCCTTTGCTTTAAGCTTTCCTTGCATTGTCGCGCATTGCCTAGCATTGCGTTTTCGTGCATTAGCCTTCCCTAGCCTCACCGTGCCTTTCCTTGCGTTACTCTTTCCTTGCCTTGCCGTGCATTGCCTAGCCGTGCGTTGTCGTGCCTTAGCCTTGTTTCGCCTTGCGGTGCCGTGGCTTTTGTTACACTTGCCTTGCCTGGCTTTCCCTTGCCTTCCTCACCTTCCGTTACTCTTTGCTTGCCTTCCGGGCATTGCCTAGCCTTGTGTTGTCGTGCCTTATCCTTGCCTCACCTGACCGTGCCTTCCCTTGCCTTACCCTTTCCTTGCCTTGCCGTGCATTGCCTAGCCCTGCGTTGTCGTGCCTTAGCCTTGTTACCCCTTGCGTGCAATTCCTTCCGTTACCCTTGCCTTCCGTTGCATTCCCTTGCCTTCCTTGCGTTCCGTTACTCTTTGCTTGCTTTCCGTGCATTGCGTAGCCTTGCGTTGTCATGCCTTAGCCTTGCCTCGCCTGACTGTGCTTTCCCATGCGTTACCCTTTTCTTGCCCTGCCGTGCATTGCCTAGCGTGCGTTGTCGTGCCTTAGCCTTGTTTCCTCTTGCCGTGCGGTTCCTTCCGTTACACTTTCCTATCCTTGCTTTCCCTTGCCTTCCTTACCTTCCGTTACTCTTTGCTTGCCTTCCGTCCATTGCCTAGCCTTGCGTTGTCGTGCCTTAGCCTTATCTCGCCTGACCGTGCCTTCCTTTGCTTTAAGCTTTCCTTGCCTTGCCGTGCATTGCCTAGCCCTGCGTTGTCGTGTCTTAGCCTTGTTACCCCTTGCCGTGCCGTTCCTTCCGTTACGCTTGCCTTCCCTTGCTTTCCCTTGCCTTCCTTGCGTTCCGTTACTCTTTGCTTGCTTTCCGTGCATTGCCTAGCCTTGTGTTGTCATGCCTTAGCCTTGCCTCGCCTGACCGTGCTGTCCCATGCGTTACCCTTTCCTTGCCTTGCCGTGCATTGCCTAGCGTGCGTTGTCGTGCCATAGCCTTGTTTCCCCTTGCCGTGCGGTTCCTTCCGTTACACTTGCCTTTCCTTGCTTTTCCTTGCCTTGCTTACCTTCCGTTACTCTTTGCTTGCCTTCCCTGCAATGCCTAGCCTTGCGTTGTCGTGCCTTAGCCTTATCTCGCCTGACCGTGCCTTCCTTTGCTTTAAGCTTTCCTTGCATTGTCGTGCATTGCCAAGCCTTGCGTTTTCCTGCATTAGCCTTGCCTAAGCTCACCGTGCCTTGCCTTGCGTTACCCTTTCCTTGCCTTCCCTTGCATTGCCTAGCCGTGCGTTGTCGTGCCTTAGCCTTGTTTCCCCTTGCCGTGCCGTTCCTTTTGTTACACTTGCCTTGCCTGGCTTTGCCTTGCCTTCCTTTCCTTCCGTTACTCTTTCCTTGCCTTGGCGTACATTGCCTAACCTTGCGTTGTCGTGCCTTATACTTGCCTCACCTGACCATGCCTTCCCTTGCGTTACCCTTTCCTTTCCTTGCCGTGCATTGCCTAGCGCTGCGTTGTCGTGCCTTAGCCTTGTTACCCGTTGCCGTGCAATTCCTTCCGTTACCCTTGCCTTCCGTTGCTTTCCCTTGCCTTCCTTGCGTTCCGTTACTCTTTGCTTGCTTTCCGTGCATTGCCTAGCCTTGCGTTGTCATGCCTTAGCCTTGCCTCGCCTGACCGTGCTTTCCCATGCGTTACCCTTTTTTTGCCTTCCCTTGCATTGCCTAGCCGTGCGTTGTCGTGCCTTAGCCTTGTTTCCCCTTGCCGTGCCGTTCCTTTTGTTACACTTGACTTGCCTGGCTTTGCCTTGCCTTCCTTTCCTTCCGTTATTCTTTCCTTGCCTTGGCGTGCATTGCCTAACCTTGCGTTGTCGTGCCTTAGCCTTATCTCGCCTGACCGTGCCTTCCTTTGCTTTAAGCTTTCCTTGCCTTGCCGTGCGTTGCCTAGCCCTGCGTTGTCGTGCCTTAGCCTTGTTACCCCTTGCCGTGCCGTTCCTTCCGTTACGCTTGCCTTCCCTTGCTTTCCCTTGCCTTCCTTGCGTTCTGTTACTCTTTGCTTGCTTTCCGTGCATTGCCTAGCCTTGCGTTGTCATGCCTTAGCCTTGCCTCGCCTGAATGTGCTTTCCCATGCGTTACCCTTTCCTTGACTTGCCGTGCATTGCCTAGCGTGCGTTGTCCTGCCTTAGCCTTGTTTCCCCTTGCGGTGCGGTTCCTTCCGTTACACTTGCCTTTCCTTGCTTTCCCTTGCCTTCCTTACCTTCCGTTACTCTTTGCTTGCCTTCCGTGCATTGCCTAGCCTTGCGTTGTCGTGCCTTAGCCTTGCCTCGCCGGAACGTGCTTTCCCATGCGTTACCCTTTACTTGCCTTGCAGTGCATTGCCTAGCGTGCGTTGTCGTGCCTTAGACTTGTTTCCCCTTGCCGTGCCGTTCCTTACGTTACCCTTGCCTTTCCTTGCTTTTCCTTGACTTGCTTACCTTCCGTTACACTTTCCTTGCCTTCCCTGCATTGCCTAGCCTTGCGTTGTCGTGCCTTAGCCTTATCTCGCCTGACCGTGCCTTCCTTTACTTTAAGCTTTCCTTGAATTGTCGTGCATTGCCTAGCTTTGCGTTTTCGTGCATTAGCCTTCCCTAGCCTCACCGTGCCTTTCCTTGCGTTACTCTTTCCTTGCCTTGCCGTGCATTGCCTAGCCGTGCGTTGTCGTGCCTTAGCCTTGTTTCCCCTTGCGTGCAATTCGTTCCGTTACCCTTGCCTTCCGTTGCATTCCCTTGCCTTCCTTGCGTTCCGTTACTCTTTGCTTGCTTTCCGGGCATTGCGTAGCCTTGCGTTGTCGTGCCTTAGCCTTATCTCGCCTGACCGTGCCTTCCTTTGCTTTAAGCTTTCCTTGCATTGTCGTGCATTGCCTAGCCTTGCGTTTTCGTGCATTAGCCTTGCCTAGCCTCACCGTGCCTTGCCTTGCGTTACCCTTTCCTTGCCTTCCCTTCATTGCCTAGCCGTGCGTTGTCGTGCCTTAGCCTTGTTTCCCCTTGCCGTGTCGTGCCTTTTGTTACACTTGCCTTGCCTGGCTTTGCCTTGCCTTCCTTACCTTCCGTTACTCTTTGCTTGCCTTCCGTCCATTGCCTAGCCTTGCGTTGTCGTGCCTTAATCCTTATCTCGCCTGACCGTGCCTTCCTTTGCTTTAAGCTTTCCTTGCCTTGCCGTGCATTGCCTAGCCCTGCGTTGTCGTGCCTTAGCCTTGTTACCCCTTGCCGTGCCGTTCCTTCCGTTACGCTTGCCTTCCCTTGCTTTCCCTTGCCTTCCTTGCGTTCCGTTACTCTTTGCTTGCTTTCCGTGCATTGCCTAGCCTTGCGTTGTCATGCCTTAGCCTTGCCTCGCCTGACCGTGCTGTCCCATGCGTTACCCTTTCCTTGCCTTGCCGTGCGTTGCCTAGCGTGCTTTGTCG
This sequence comes from Macrotis lagotis, assembly GCF_037893015.1. Taxonomy (NCBI): domain Eukaryota; kingdom Metazoa; phylum Chordata; class Mammalia; order Peramelemorphia; family Peramelidae; genus Macrotis; species Macrotis lagotis. Next base: position 57,286 of record NW_027422199.1, on the reverse strand, counting down.
TGCCTTAGCCTTGTTTCCCCTTGCCGTGCGGTTCCTTCCGTTACACTTGCCTTTCCTTGCTTTCCCTTGCCTTCCTTACCTTCCGTTACTCTTTGCTTGCCTTCCGTGCATTGCCTAGCCTTGCGTTGTCGTGCCTTAGCCTTGCCTCGCCGGAACGTGCTTTCCCATGCGTTACCCTTTACTTGCCTTGCCGTGCATTGCCTAGCGTGCGTTGTCGTGCCTTAGACTTGTTTCCCCTTGCCGTGCCGTTCCTTACGTTACCCTTGCCTTTCCTTGCTTTTCCTTGACTTGCTTACCTTCCGTTACTCTTTCCTTGCCTTCCCTGCATTGCCTAGCCTTGCGTTGTCGTGCCTTCGCCTTATCTCGCCTGACCGTGCCTTCCTTTACTTTAAGCTTTCCTTGAATTGTCGTGCATTGCCTAGCTTTGCGTTTTCGTGCATTAGACTTCCCTAGCCTCACCGTGCCTTTCCTTGCGTTACTCTTTCCTTGCCTTGCCGTGCATTGCCTAGCCGTGCGTTGTCGTGCCTTAGCCTTGTTTCCCCTTGCGTGCAATTCGTTCCGTTACCCTTGCCTTCCGTTGCATTCCCTTGCCTTCCTTGCGTTCCGTTACTCTTTGCTTGCTTTCCGGGCATTGCGTAGCCTTGCGTTGTCGTGCCTTAGCCTTATCTCGCCTGACCGTGCCTTCCTTTGCTTTAAGCTTTCCTTGCATTGTCGTGCATTGCCTAGCCTTGCGTTTTCGTGCATTACCCTTGCCTAGCCTCACCGTGCCTTGCCTTGCGTTACCCTTTCCTTGCCTTCCCTTCATTGCCTAGCCGTGCGTTGTCGTGCCTTAGCCTTGTTTCCCCTTGCCGTGCCGTGCCTTTTGTTACACTTGCCTTGCCTGGCTTTGCCTTGCCTTCCTTACCTTCCGTTACTCTTTGCTTGCCTTCCGTGCATTGCCTAGCCTTGCGTTGTCGTGCCTTAGCCTTGCCTCGCCGGAACGTGCTTTCCCATGCGTTACCCTTTACTTGCCTTGCCGTGCATTGCCTAGCGTGCATTGTCGTGCCTTAGACTTGTTTCCCCTTGCCGTGCCGTTCCTTACGTTACCCTTGCCTTTCCTTGCTTTTCCTTGCCTTGCTTACCTTCCGTTACTCTTTGCTTGCCTTCCCTGCATTGCCTAGCCTTGCGTTGTCGTGCCTTAGCCTTATCTCGCCTGACCGTGCCTTCCTTTGCTTTAAGCTTTCCTTGCATTGTCGTGCATTGCCTAGCCTTGCATTTTCGTGCATTAGCCTTGCCTAGCCTCACCGTGCCTTGCCTTGCGTTACCCTTTCCTTGCCTTCCCTTGCATTGCCTAGCCGTGCGTTGTCGTGCCTTAGCCTTGTTTCCCCTTGCCGTGCCGTGCCTTTTGTTACACTTGCCTTTCCTGGCTTTGCCTTGCCTTCCTTTCCTTCCGTTACTCTTTCCTTGCCTTGCCGTGCACTGCCTAGCCTTGCGTTGTCGTGCATTAGCCTTGCCTCACCTGACCGTGCCTTCCCTTGCGTTACCCTTTCCTTGCCTTGCGGTATATTGCCTAGCCTTGCGTTGTCGTGCCTTAGCCTTGTTACCCCTTGCCCTGCCGTTCCTTCCGTTACCCTTGCCTTCCGCTGCTTTCCCTTGCCTTCCTTGCGTTCCGTTACTCTTTGCTTGCTTTCCGGGCATTGCGTAGCCTTGCGTTGTCGTGCCTTAGCCTTATCTCGCCTGACCGTGCCTTCCTTTGCTTTAAGCTTTCCTTGCATTGTCGAGCATTGCCTAGCCTTGCGTTTTCGTGCATTAGCCTTGCCTAGCCTCACCGTGCCTTGCCTTGCGTTACCCTTTCCTTGCCTTCCCTTCATTGCCTAGCCGTGCGTTGTCGTGCCTTAGCCTTGTTTCCCCTTGCCGTGCCGTGCCTTTTGTTACACTTGCCTTGCCTGGCTTTGCCTTGCCTTCCTTACCTTCCGTTACTCTTTGCTTGCCTTCCGTCCATTGCCTAGCCTTGCGTTGTCGTGCCTTAACCTTATCTCGCCTGACCGTGCCTTCCTTTGCTTTAAGCTTTCCTTGCCTTGCCGTGCATTGCCTAGCCCTGCGTTGTCGTGACTTAGCCTTGTTACCCCTTGCCGTGCCGTTCCTTCCGTTACGCTTGCCTTCCCTTGCTTTCCCTTGCCTTCCTTGCGTTCCGTTACTCTTTGCTTGCTTTCCGTGCATTGCCTAGCCTTGCGTTGTCATGCCTTAGCCTTGCCTCGCCTGACCGTGCTGTCCCATGCGTTACCCTTTCCTTGCCTTGCCGTGCGTTGCCTAGCGTGCTTTGTCGTGCCTTAGCCTTGTTTCCCCTTGCCGTGCGGTTCCTTCCGTTACACTTGCCTTTCCTTGCTTTCCCTTGCCTTCCTTACCTTCCGTTACTCTTTGCTTGCCTTCCGTGTATTGCCTAGCCTTGCGTTGTCGTGCCTTAGCCTTGCCTCGCCGGAACGTGATTTCCCATGCGTTACCCTTTACTTGCCTTGCCGTGCATTGCCTAGCGTGCGTTGTCGTGCCTTAGACTTGTTTCCCCTTGCCGTGCCGTTCCTTACGTTACCCTTGCCTTTCCTTGCTTTTCCTTGCCTTGCTTACCTTCCGTTACTCTTTGCTTGCCTTCCCTGCATTGCCTAGCCTTGCGTTGTCGTGCCTTAGCCTTATCTCGCCTGACCGTGCCTTCCTTTACTTTAAGCTTTCCTTGCATTGTCGTGCATTGCCTAGCCTTGCGTTGTCGTGCCTTAGCCTTGCCTCGCCTGACCGTGCTTTCGCATGCGTTACCCTTTCCTTGCCTTGCCGTGCATTGCCTAGCGTGCGTTGTCATGCCTTAGACTTGTTTCCCCTTGCCGTGCCGTTCCTTCCGTTACCCTTGCCTTTCCTTGCTTTTCCTTGCCTTGCTTACATTCCTTTACTCTTTGCTTGCCTTCCTTGCATTGCCTAGCCCTGCGTTGTCGTGCCTTAGCCTTGTTACCCCTTGCCGTGCCTTTCCTTCCGTTACGCTTGCCTTCCCTTGCTTTCCCTTGCCTTCCTTGCGTTCCGTTACTCTTTGCTTGCTTTCCGTGCATTGCCTAGCCTTGCGTTGTCATGCCTTAGCCTTGCCTCGCCTGACCGTGCTTTCCCATGCGTTACCCTTTCCTTGCCTTGCCGTGCATTGCCTAGCGTGCGTTGTCGTGCCATAGCCTTGTTTCCCCTTGCCGTGCGGTTCCTTCCGTTACACTTGCCTTTCCTTGCTTTTCCTTGCCTTGCTTACCTTCCGTTACTCTTTGCTTGCCTTCCCTGCAATGCCTAGCCTTGCGTTGTCGTGCCTTAGCCTTATCTCGCCTAACCGTGCCTTCATTTGCTTTAAGCTTTCCTTGCATTGTCGTGCATTGCCAAGCCTTGCGTTTTCGTGCATTAGCCTTGCCTAAGCTCACCGTGCCTTGCCTTGCGTTACCCTTTCCTTGCCTTCCCTTGCATTGCCTAGCCGTGCGTTGTCGTGCCTTAGCCTTGTTTCCCCTTGCCGTGGCGTGCCTTTTGTTACACTTGCGTTGCCTGGCTTTGCCTTGCCTTCCTTTCCTTCCGTTACTCTTTCCTTGCCTTGCCGTGCACTGCCTAGCCTTGCGTTGTCGTGCATTAGCCTTGCCTCACCTGACCGTGCCTTCCCTTGCGTTATCCTTTCCTTGCCTTGCGGTGTATTGCCTAGCCTTGCGTTGTCGTGCCTTAGCCTTGTTACCCCTTGCCCTGCCGTTCCTTCCGTTACCCTTGCCTTCCGTTGCTTTCCCTTGCCTTCCTTGCGTTCCGTTACTCTTTGCTTGCTTTCCGTGCATTGCCTAGCCTTGCGTTGTCATGCCTTAGCCTTGCCTCGCCTGACCGTGCTTTCCCATGCGTTACCCTTTCCTTGCCTTGCCGTGCATTGCCTAGCGTGCGTTGTCGTGCCTTAGCCTTGTTTCCCCTTGCCGTGCGGTTCCTTCCGTTACACTTTCGTTTCCTTGCTTTCCCTTGCCTTCCTTACCTTCCGTTACTCTTTGCTTGCCTTCTGTCCATTGCCTAGCCTTGCGTTCTCGTACCTTAGCCTTATCTCGCCTGACCGTGCCTTCCTTTGCTTTAAGCTTTCCTTGCCTTGCAGTGCATTGCCTAGCGTGCGTTGTCGTGCCTTAGACTTGTTTCCCCTTGCCGTGCCGTCCCTTACGTTACCCTTGCCTTTCCTTGCTTTTCCTTGACTTGCTTACCTTCCGTTACTCTTTCCTTGCCTTCCCTGCATTGCCTAGCCTTGCGTTGTCGTGCCTTAGCCTTATCTCGCCTGACCGTGCCTTCCTTTGCTTTAAGCTTTCCTTGAATTGTCGTGCATTGCCTAGCTTTGCGTTTTCGTGCATTAGCCTTCCCTAGCCTCACCGTGCCTTTCCTTGCGTTACTCTTTCCTTGCCTTGCCGTGCATTGCCTAGCCGTGCGTTGTCGTGCCTTAGCCTTGTTTCCCCTTGCGTGCAATTCCTTCCGTTACCCTTCCCTTCCGTTGCATTCCCTTGCCTTCCTTGCGTTCCGTTACTCTTTGCTTGCTTTCCGGGCATTGCGTAGCCTTGCGTTGTCGTGCCTTAGCCTTATCTCGCCTGACCGTGCCTTCCTTTGCTTTAAGCTTTCCTTGCATTGTCGTGCATTGCCTAGCCTTGCGTTTTCGTGCATTAGCCTTGCCTAGCCTCACCGTGCCTTGCCTTGCGTTACCCTTTCCTTGCCTTCCCTTCATTGCCTAGCCGTGCGTTGTAGTGCCTTAGTCTTGTTTCCCCTTGCCGTGCCGTGCCTTTTGTTACACTTGCCTTGCCTGGCTTTGCCTTGCCTTCCTTACCTTCTGTTACTCTTTGCTTGCCTTCCGTCCATTACCTAGCCTTGCGTTGTCGTGCCTTAGCCTTATCTCGCCTGACCGTGCCTTCCTTTGCTTTAAGCTTTCCTTGCCTTGCCGTGCATTGCCTAGCCCTGCGTTGTCGTGCCTTAGCCTTGTTACCCCTTGCCGTGCCGTTCCTTCCGTTACGCTTGCCTTTCCTTGCTTTCCCTTGCCTTCCTTGCGTTCCGTTACTCTTTGCTTGCTTTCCGTGCATTGCCTAGCCTTGCGTTGTCATGCCTTAGCCTTGCCTCGCCTGACCGTGCTGTCCCATGCGTTACCCTTTCCTTGCCTTGCCGTGCATTGCCTAGCGTGCTTTGTCGTGCCTTAGCCTTGTTTCCCCTTGCCGTGCGGTTCCTTCCGTTACACTTGCCTTTCCTTGCTTTCCCTTGCCTTCCTTACCTTCCGTTACTCTTTGCTTGCCTTCCGTGCATTGCCTAGCCTTGCGTTGTCGTGCCTTAGCCTTGCCTCGCCGGAACGTGCTTTCCCATGCGTTACCCTTTACTTGCCTTGCCGTGCATTGCCTAGCGTGCGTTGTCGTGCCTTAGACTTGTTTCCCCTTGCCGTGCCGTTCCTTACGTTACCCTTGCCTTTCCTTGCTTTTCCTTGCCTTGCTTACCTTCCGTTACTCTTTGCTTGCCTTCCCTGCATTGCCTAGCCTTGCGTTGTCGTGCCTTAGCCTTATCTCGCCTGACCGTGCCTTCCTTTACTTTAAGCTTTCCTTGCATTGTCGTGCATTGCCTAGCCTTGCGTTGTCGTGCCTTAGCCTTGCCTCGCCTGACCGTGCTTTCGCATGCGTTACCCTTTCCTTGCCTTGCCGTGCATTGCCTAGCGTGCGTTGTCATGCCTTAGACTTGTTTCCCCTTGCCGTGCCGTTCCTTCCGTTACCCTTGCCTTTCCTTGCTTTTCCTTGCCTTGCTTACATTCCTTTACTCTTTGCTTGCCTTCCCTGCATTGCCTAGCCCTGCGTTGTCGTGCCTTAGCCTTATCTCGCCTATCCGTCCCTTCCTTTGCTTTAAGCTTTCCTTGCATTGTCGTGCATTGCCAAGCCTTGCGTTTTCGTGCATTAGCCTTGCCTAAGCTCACCGTGCCTTGCCTTGCGGTACCCTTTCCTTGCCTTCCCTTGCATTGCCTTGCCGTGCGTTGTCGTGCCTTAGCCTTGTTTCCCCTTGCCGTGCCGTGCCTTTTGTTACACTTGCCTTGCCTGGCTTTGCCTTGCCTTCCTTTCCTTCCGTTACTCTTTCCTTGCCTTGCCGTGCACTGCCTAGCCTTGCGTTCTCATGCCTTAGCCTTGCCTCACCTGACCGTGCCTTCCCTTGCGTTACCCTTTCCTTGCCTTGCGGTGCATTGCCTAGCCCTGCGTTGTCGTGCCTTAGCCTTGTTACCCCTTGCCGTGCAGTTCCTTCCGTTACCCTTGCCTTCCGTTGCATTCCCTTGCCTTCCTTGCGTTCCGTTACTCTTTGCTTGCTTCCCGTGCATTGCGTAGCCTTGCGTTGTCATGCCTTAGCCTTGCCTCGCCTGACCGTGCTTTCCCATGCGTTACCCTTTCCTTGCCTTGCCGTGCATTGCCTAGCGTGCGTTGTCGTGCCTTAGCCTTGTTTCCTCTTGCCGTGCGGTTCCTTCCGTTACACTTGCCTTTCCTTGCTTTCCCTTGCCTTCCTTACCTTCCGTTTCTCTTTTCTTGCCTTCCGTGCATTGCCTAGCCTTGCGTTGTCGTGCCTTAGCCTTGCCTCGCCGGAACGTGCTTTCCCATGCGTTACCCTTTACTTGCCTTGCCGTGCATTGCCTAGCGTGCGTTGTCGTGCCTTAGACTTGTTTCCCCTTGCCGTGCCGTTCCTTACGTTACCCTTGCCTTTCCTTGCTTTTCCTTGCCTTGCTTACCTTCCGTTACTCTTTGCTTGCCTTCCCTGCATTGCCTAGCCTTGCGTTGTCGTGCCTTAGGCTTATCTCGCCGGACCGTGCCTTCCTTTGCTTTAAGCTTTCCTTGCATTGTCGTGCATTGCCTAGCCTTGCGTTGTCGTGCCTTAGCCTTGTTTCCCCTTGCCGTGGCGTGCCTTTTGTTACACTTGCCTTGCCTGGCTTTGCCTTGCCTTCCTTTCCTTCCGTTACTCTTTCCTTGCCTTGCCGTGCATTGCCTAACCTTGCGTTGTCGTGCCTTATCGTTGCCTCACCTGACCGTGCCTTCCCTTGCGTTACCCTTTCCTTGCCTTGCCGTGCATTGCCTAGCCCTGCGATGTCGTGCCTTAGCCTTGTTACCCCTTGCCGTGCAATTCCTTCCGTTACCCTTGCCTTCCTTTGCTTTCCCTTGCCTTCCTTGCGTTCCGTTACTCTTTGCTTGCTTTCCGTGCATTGCCTAGCCTTGCGTTCTCGTACCTTAGCCTTATCTCGCCTGACCGTGCCTTCCTTTTCTTTAAGCTTTCCTTGCCTTGCCGTGCATTGCCTAGCCTTGCGTTGTCATGCCTTAGCCTTGCCTCGCCTGACCGTGCTTTCCCATGCGTTACCCTTTCCTTGCCTTGCCGTGCATTGCCTAGCGTGCGTTGTCCTGCCTTAGCCTTGTTTCCCCTTGCCGTGCGGTTCCTTCCGTTACACTTGCCTTTCCTTGCTTTCCCTTGCCTTCCTTACCTTCCGTTACTCTTTGCTTGCCTTCCGTGCATTGCCTAGCCTTGCGTTGTCGTGCCTTAGCCTTGCCTCGCCGGAACGTGCTTTCCCATGCGTTACCCTTTACTTGCCTTGCAGTGCATTGCCTAGCGTGCGTTGTCGTGCCTTAGCCTTGTTACCCCTTGCGTGCAATTCCTTCCGTTACCCTTGCCTTCCGTTGCATTCCCTTGCCTTCCTTGCGTTCCGTTACTCTTTGCTTGCTTTCCGTGCATTGCGTAGCCTTGCGTTGTCATGCCTTAGCCTTGCCTCGCCTGACTGTGCTTTCCCATGCGTTACCCTTTTCTTGCCCTGCCGTGCATTGCCTAGCGTGCGTTGTCGTGCCTTAGCCTTGTTTTCCCTTGCCGTGCCGTTCCTTCCGTTGCACTTGCCTTTCCTTGCTTTCCCTTGCCTTCCTTATCTTCCGTTACTCTTTGCTTGCCTTCCGTGCATTGCCTAGCCTTGCGTTGTCGTGCCTTAGCCTTGCCTCGCCTGACCGTGCTTTCCCATGCGTTACCCTTTCCTTGCCTTGCCGTACATTGCCTAGCGTGCGTTGTCGTGCCTTAGCCTTGTTTCCTCTTGCCGTACGGTTCCTTCCGTTACACTTTCCTTTCCTTGCTTTCCCTTGCCTTCCTTACCTTCCGTTACTCTTTGCTTGCCTTCCGTCCATTGCCTAGCCTTGCGTTGTCGTGCCTTAGCCTTATCTCGCCTGACCGTGCCTTCCTTTACTTTAAGCTTTCCTTGCATTGTCGTGCATTGCCTAGCCTTGCGTTGTCGTGCCTTAGCCTTGCCTCGCCTGACCGTGCTTTCGCATGCGTTACCCTTTCCTTGCCTTGCCGTGCATTGCCTAGCGTGCGTTGTCATGCCTTAGACTTGTTTCCCCTTGCCGTGCCGTTCCTTCCGTTACCCTTGCCTTTCCTTGCTTTTCCTTGCCTTGCTTACATTCCTTTACTCTTTTCTTGCCTTCCCTGCATTGCCTAGCCTTGCGTTGTCGTGCCTTAGCCTTATCTCGCCTGACCGTGCCTTCCTTTGCTTTAAGCTTTCCTTGAATTGTCGTGCATTGCCTAGCTTTGCGTTTTCGTGCATTAGCCTTCCCTAGCCTCACCGTGCCTTTCCTTGCGTTACTCTTTCCTTGCCTTGCCGTGCATTGCCTAGCCGTGCGTTGTCGTGCCTTAGCCTTGTTTCCCCTTGCGTGCAATTCGTTCCGTTACCCTTGCCTTCCGTTGCATTCCCTTGCCTTCCTTGCGTTCCGTTACTCTTTGCTTGCTTTCCGGGCATTGCGTAGCCTTGCGTTGTCGTGCCTTAGCCTTATCTCGCCTGACCGTGCCTTCCTTTGCTTTAAGCTTTCCTTGCATTGTCGTGCATTGCCTAGCCTTGCGTTTTCGTGCATTAGCCTTGCCTAGCCTCACCGTGCCTTGCCTTGCGTTACCCTTTCCTTGCCTTCCCTTCATTGCCTAGCCGTGCGTTGTCGTGCCTTAGCCTTGTTTCCCCTTGCCGTGCCGTGCCTTTTGTTACACTTGCCTTGCCTGGCTTTGCCTTGCCTTCCTTACCTTCCGTTACTCTTTGCTTGCCTTCCGTCCATTGCCTAGCCTTGCGTTGTCGTGCCTTAGCCTTATCTCGCCTGACCGTGCCTTCCTTTGCTTTAAGCTTTCCTTGCCTTGCCGTGCATTGCCTAGCCCTGCGTTGTCGTGCCTTAGCCTTGTTACCCCTTGCCGTGCCGTTCCTTCCGTTACGCTTGCCTTCCCTTGCTTTCCCTTGCCTTCCTTGCGTTCCGTTACTCTTTGCTTGCTTTCCGTGCATTGCCTAGCCTTGCGTTGTCATGCCTTAGCCTTGCCTCGCCTGACCGTGCTGTCCCATGCGTTACCCTTTCCTTGCCTTGCCGTGCATTGCCTAGCGTGCTTTGTCGTGCCTTAGCCTTGTTTCCCCTTGCCGTGCGGTTCCTTCCGTTACACTTGCCTTTCCTTGCTTTCCCTTGCCTTCCTTACCTTCCGTTACTCTTTGCTTGCCTTCCGTGCATTGCCTAGCCTTGCGTTGTCGTGCCTTAGCCTTGCCTCGCCGGAACGTGCTTTCCCATGCGTTACCCTTTACTTGCCTTGCCGTGCATTGCCTAGCGTGCGTTGTCGTGCCTTAGACTTGTTTCCCCTTGCCGTGCCGTTCCTTACGTTACCCTTGCCTTTCCTTGCTTTTCCTTGCCTTGCTTACCTTCCGTTACTCTTTGCTTGCCTTCCCTGCATTGCCTAGCCTTGCGTTGTCGTGCCTTAGCCTTATCTCGCCTGACCGTGCCTTCCTTTCTTTAAGCTTTCCTTGAATTGTCTTTGCCTAGCTTTGCGTTTTCGTGCATTAGCTTCCCTAGCCTCACCGTGCCTTTCCTTGCGTTACTCTTTCCTTGCCTTGCCGTGCATGCCTAGCCTGCGTTGTCGTGCCTTAGCCTTGTTTCCCCTTGCCGTGCATTCCTTCCGTTACCCTTGCCTTCCGTTGCATTCCCTTGCCTTCCTTGCGTTCCGTTACTCTTTGCTTGCTTTCCGTGCATTGCGTAGCCTTGCGTTGTCGTGCCTTAGCCTTATCTCGCCTGACCGTGCCTTCCTTGCTTTAAGCTTTCTTGCATTGTCGTGCATTGCCTAGCCTTGCGTTTTCGTGCATTACCCTTGCCTAGCCTCCCTGCCTGCCTTCTGCGTTACCCTTTCCTTGCCTTCCCTTGCATTGCCTAGCCTGCTTGTCGTGCCTTAGCCTTGTTTCCCCTTGCCGTGCCTGCCTTTTGTTACCTTGCCTTGCCTGGCTTTGCCTTGCCTTCCTTACCTTCCGTTACTCTTTGCTTGCCTTCCGTGCATTGCCTAGCCTTGCGTTGTCGTGCCTTAGCCTTGCCTCGCCGGAACGTGCTTTCCCATGCGTTACCCTTTACTTGCCTTGCCGTGCATTGCCTAGCGTGCGTTGTCGTGCCTTAGACTTGTTTCCCCTTGCCGTGCCGTTCCTTCCGTTACCCTTGCCTTTCCTTGCTTTTCCTTGCCTTGCTTACATTCCTTTACTCTTTTCTTGCCTTCCCTGCATTGCCTAGCCTTGCGTTGTCGTGCCTTAGCCTTATCTCGCCTGACCGTGCCTTCCTTTGCTTTAAGCTTTCCTTGCATTGTCGTGCATTGCCTAGCCTTGCGTTTTCGTGCATTAGCCTTGCCTAGCCTCACCGTGCCTTGCCTTGCGTTACCCTTTCCTTGCCTTCCCTTGCATTGCCTAGCCGTGCGTTGTCGTGCCTTAGCCTTGTTTCCCCTTGCCGTGCCGTGCCTTTTGTTACACTTGCCTTGCCTGGCTTTGCCTTGCCTTCCTTTCCTTCCGTTACTCTTTCCTTGCCTTGCCGTGCACTGCCTAGCCTTGCGTTGTCGTGCATTAGCCTTGCCTCACCTGACCGTGCCTTCCCTTGCGTTACCCTTTCCTTGCCTTGCGGTGTATTGCCTAGCCTTGCGTTGTCGTGCCTTAGCCTTGTTACCCCTTGCCCTGCCGTTCCTTCCGTTACCCTTGCCTTCCGCTGCTTTCCCTTGCCTTCCTTGCGTTCCGTTACTCTTTGCTTGCTTTCCGTGCATTGCCTAGCCTTGCGTTGTCATGCCTTAGCCTTGCCTCGCCTGACCGTGCTTTTTGCCTTTCCTTGCATGCGTTAGCCTTGCTTTCCTTGCCTTGCCTAGCCTGTGCATTGCCTAGCGTGCGTTGTCGTGCCTTAGCCTTGTTTCCCCTTGCCGTGCGGTTCCTTTTGTTACACTTTCGTTTCCTTGCTTTCCCTTGCCTTCCTTACCTTCCGTTACTCTTTGCTTGCCTTCCGTCCATTGCCTAGCCTTGCGTTGTCGTCGTACCTTAGCCTTATCTCGCCTGACCGTGCCTTCCTTTGCTGTAAGCTTTCCTTGCCTTGCCGTGCATTGCCTAGCCCTGCGTTGTCGTGCCTTAGCCTTGTTACCCCTTGCCGTGCCGTTCCTTCAGTTACGCTTGCCTTCCCTTGCTTTCCCTTGCCTTCCTTGCGTTCCGTTACTCTTTGCTTGCTTTCCGTGCATTGCCTAGCCTTGCGTTGTCATGCCTTAGCCTTGCCTCGCCTGACCGTGCTTTCCCATGCGTTACCCTTTCCTTGCCTTGCCGTGCATTGCCTAGCGTGCGTTGTCGTGCCTTAGCCTTGTTTCCCCTTGCCGTGCGGTTCCTTCCGTTACACTTGCCTTTCCTTGCTTTCCCTTGCCTTCCTTACCTTCCGTTACTCTTTGCTTGCCTTCCGTGCATTGCCTAGCCTTGCGTTGTCGTGCCTTAGCCTTGCCTCGCCGGAACGTGCTTTCCCATGCGTTACCCTTTACTTGCCTTGCAGTGCATTGCCTAGCGTGCGTTGTCGTGCCTTAGACTTGTTTCCCCTTGCCGTGCCGTTCCTTACGTTACCCTTGCCTTTCCTTGCTTTTCCTTGACTTGCTTACCTTCCGTTACTCTTTCCTTGCCTTCCCTGCATTGCCTAGCCTTGCGTTGTCGTGCCTTAGCCTTATCTCGCCTGACCGTGCCTTCCTTTACTTTAAGCTTTCCTTGCATTGTCCTGCATTGCCTAGCCTTGCGTTGTCGTGCCTTAGCCTTGCCTCGCCTGACCGTGCTTTCGCATGCGTTACCCTTTCCTTGCCTTGCCGTGCATTGCCTAGCGTGCGTTGTCATGCCTTAGACTTGTTTCCCCTTGCCGTGCCGTTCCTTCCGTTACCCTTGCCTTTCCTTGCTTTTCCTTGCCTTGCTTACATTCCTTTACTCTTTGCTTGCCTTCCTTGCATTGCCTAGCCCTGCGTTGTCGTGCCTTAGCCTTGTTACCCCTTGCCGTGCCTTTCCTTCCGTTACGCTTGCCTTCCCTTGCTTTCCCTTGCCTTCCTTGCGTTCCGTTACTCTTTGCTTGCTTTCCGTGCATTGCCTAGCCTTGCGTTGTCATGCCTTAGCCTTGCCTCGCCTGACCGTGCTTTCCCATGCGTTACCCTTTCCTTGCCTTGCCGTGCATTGCCTAGCGTGCGTTGTCGTGCCATAGCCTTGTTTCCCCTTGCCGTGCGGTTCCTTCCGTTACACTTGCCTTTCCTTGCTTTTCCTTGCCTTGCTTACCTTCCGTTACTCTTTGCTTGCCTTCCCTGCAATGCCTAGCCTTGCGTTGTCGTGCCTTAGCCTTATCTCGCCTAACCGTGCCTTCATTTGCTTTAAGCTTTCCTTGCATTGTCGTGCATTGCCAAGCCTTGCGTTTTCGTGCATTAGCCTTGCCTAAGCTCACCGTGCCTTGCCTTGCGTTACCCTTTCCTTGCCTTCCCTTGCATTGCCTAGCCGTGCGTTGTCGTGCCTTAGCCTTGTTTCCCCTTGCCGTGGCGTGCCTTTTGTTACACTTGCGTTGCCTGGCTTTGCCTTGCCTTCCTTTCCTTCCGTTACTCTTTCCTTGCCTTGCCGTGCACTGCCTAGCCTTGCGTTGTCGTGCATTAGCCTTGCCTCACCTGACCGTGCCTTCCCTTGCGTTATCCTTTCCTTGCCTTGCGGTGTATTGCCTAGCCTTGCGTTGTCGTGCCTTAGCCTTGTTACCCCTTGCCCTGCCGTTCCTTCCGTTACCCTTGCCTTCCGTTGCTTTCCCTTGCCTTCCTTGCGTTCCGTTACTCTTTGCTTGCTTTCCGTGCATTGCCTAGCCTTGCGTTGTCATGCCTTAGCCTTGCCTCGCCTGACCGTGCTTTCCCATGCGTTACCCTTTCCTTGCCTTGCCGTGCATTGCCTAGCGTGCGTTGTCGTGCCTTAGCCTTGTTTCCCCTTGCCGTGCGGTTCCTTCCGTTACACTTTCGTTTCCTTGCTTTCCCTTGCCTTCCTTACCTTCCGTTACTCTTTGCTTGCCTTCTGTCCATTGCCTAGCCTTGCGTTCTCGTACCTTAGCCTTATCTCGCCTGACCGTGCCTTCCTTTGCTTTAAGCTTTCCTTGCCTTGCCGTGCATTGCCTAGCGTGCGTTGTCCTGCCTTAGCCTTGTTTCCCCTTGCCGTGCCGTCCCTTACGTTACCCTTGCCTTTCCTTGCTTTTCCTTGACTTGCTTACCTTCCGTTACTCTTTCCTTGCCTTCCCTGCATTGCCTAGCCTTGCGTTGTCGTGCCTTAGCCTTATCTCGCCTGACCGTGCCTTCCTTTGCTTTAAGCTTTCCTTGAATTGTCGTGCATTGCCTAGCTTTGCGTTTTCGTGCATTAGCCTTCCCTAGCCTCACCGTGCCTTTCCTTGCGTTACTCTTTCCTTGCCTTGCCGTGCATTGCCTAGCCGTGCGTTGTCGTGCCTTAGCCTTGTTTCCCCTTGCGTGCAATTCCTTCCGTTACCCTTCCCTTCCGTTGCATTCCCTTGCCTTCCTTGCGTTCCGTTACTCTTTGCTTGCTTTCCGGGCATTGCGTAGCCTTGCGTTGTCGTGCCTTAGCCTTATCTCGCCTGACCGTGCCTTCCTTTGCTTTAAGCTTTCCTTGCATTGTCGTGCATTGCCTAGCCTTGCGTTTTCGTGCATTAGCCTTGCCTAGCCTCACCGTGCCTTGCCTTGCGTTACCCTTTCCTTGCCTTCCCTTCATTGCCTAGCCGTGCGTTGTAGTGCCTTAGTCTTGTTTCCCCTTGCCGTGCCGTGCCTTTTGTTACACTTGCCTTGCCTGGCTTTGCCTTGCCTTCCTTACCTTCTGTTACTCTTTGCTTGCCTTCCGTCCATTGCCTAGCCTTGCGTTGTCGTGCCTTAGCCTTATCTCGCCTGACCGTGCCTTCCTTTGCTTTAAGCTTTCCTTGCCTTGCCGTGCATTGCCTAGCCCTGCGTTGTCGTGCCTTAGCCTTGTTACCCCTTGCCGTGCCGTTCCTTCCGTTACGCTTGCCTTTCCTTGCTTTCCCTTGCCTTCCTTGCGTTCCGTTACTCTTTGCTTGCTTTCCGTGCATTGCCTAGCCTTGCGTTGTCATGCCTTAGCCTTGCCTCGCCTGACCGTGCTGTCCCATGCGTTACCCTTTCCTTGCCTTGCCGTGCATTGCCTAGCGTGCTTTGTCGTGCCTTAGCCTTGTTTCCCCTTGCCGTGCGGTTCCTTCCGTTACACTTGCCTTTCCTTGCTTTCCCTTGCCTTCCTTACCTTCCGTTACTCTTTGCTTGCCTTCCGTGCATTGCCTAGCCTTGCGTTGTCGTGCCTTAGCCTTGCCTCGCCGGAACGTGCTTTCCCATGCGTTACCCTTTACTTGCCTTGCCGTGCATTGCCTAGCGTGCGTTGTCGTGCCTTAGACTTGTTTCCCCTTGCCGTGCCGTTCCTTACGTTACCCTTGCCTTTCCTTGCTTTTCCTTGCCTTGCTTACCTTCCGTTACTCTTTGCTTGCCTTCCCTGCATTGCCTAGCCTTGCGTTGTCGTGCCTTAGCCTTATCTCGCCTGACCGTGCCTTCCTTTACTTTAAGCTTTCCTTGCATTGTCGTGCATTGCCTAGCCTTGCGTTGTCGTGCCTTAGCCTTGCCTCGCCTGACCGTGCTTTCGCATGCGTTACCCTTTCCTTGCCTTGCCGTGCATTGCCTAGCGTGCGTTGTCATGCCTTAGACTTGTTTCCCCTTGCCGTGCCGTTCCTTCCGTTACCCTTGCCTTTCCTTGCTTTTCCTTGCCTTGCTTACATTCCTTTACTCTTTGCTTGCCTTCCCTGCATTGCCTAGCCCTGCGTTGTCGTGCCTTAGCCTTATCTCGCCTATCCGTCCCTTCCTTTGCTTTAAGCTTTCCTTGCATTGTCGTGCATTGCCAAGCCTTGCGTTTTCGTGCATTAGCCTTGCCTAAGCTCACCGTGCCTTGCCTTGCGGTACCCTTTCCTTGCCTTCCCTTGCATTGCCTTGCCGTGCGTTGTCGTGCCTTAGCCTTGTTTCCCCTTGCCGTGCCGTGCCTTTTGTTACACTTGCCTTGCCTGGCTTTGCCTTGCCTTCCTTTCCTTCCGTTACTCTTTCCTTGCCTTGCCGTGCACTGCCTAGCCTTGCGTTCTCATGCCTTAGCCTTGCCTCACCTGACCGTGCCTTCCCTTGCGTTACCCTTTCCTTGCCTTGCGGTGCATTGCCTAGCCCTGCGTTGTCGTGCCTTAGCCTTGTTACCCCTTGCCGTGCAGTTCCTTCCGTTACCCTTGCCTTCCGTTGCATTCCCTTGCCTTCCTTGCGTTCCGTTACTCTTTGCTTGCTTCCCGTGCATTGCGTAGCCTTGCGTTGTCATGCCTTAGCCTTGCCTCGCCTGACCGTGCTTTCCCATGCGTTACCCTTTCCTTGCCTTGCCGTGCATTGCCTAGCGTGCGTTGTCGTGCCTTAGCCTTGTTTCCTCTTGCCGTGCGGTTCCTTCCGTTACACTTGCCTTTCCTTGCTTTCCCTTGCCTTCCTTACCTTCCGTTTCTCTTTTCTTGCCTTCCGTGCATTGCCTAGCCTTGCGTTGTCGTGCCTTAGCCTTGCCTCGCCGGAACGTGCTTTCCCATGCGTTACCCTTTACTTGCCTTGCCGTGCATTGCCTAGCGTGCGTTGTCGTGCCTTAGACTTGTTTCCCCTTGCCGTGCCGTTCCTTACGTTACCCTTGCCTTTCCTTGCTTTTCCTTGCCTTGCTTACCTTCCGTTACTCTTTGCTTGCCTTCCCTGCATTGCCTAGCCTTGCGTTGTCGTGCCTTAGGCTTATCTCGCCGGACCGTGCCTTCCTTTGCTTTAAGCTTTCCTTGCATTGTCGTGCATTGCCTAGCCTTGCGTTGTCGTGCCTTAGCCTTGTTTCCCCTTGCCGTGGCGTGCCTTTTGTTACACTTGCCTTGCCTGGCTTTGCCTTGCCTTCCTTTCCTTCCGTTACTCTTTCCTTGCCTTGCCGTGCATTGCCTAACCTTGCGTTGTCGTGCCTTATCGTTGCCTCACCTGACCGTGCCTTCCCTTGCGTTACCCTTTCCTTGCCTTGCCGTGCATTGCCTAGCCCTGCGATGTCGTGCCTTAGCCTTGTTACCCCTTGCCGTGCAATTCCTTCCGTTACCCTTGCCTTCCTTTGCTTTCCCTTGCCTTCCTTGCGTTCCGTTACTCTTTGCTTGCTTTCCGTGCATTGCCTAGCCTTGCGTTCTCGTACCTTAGCCTTATCTCGCCTGACCGTGCCTTCCTTTTCTTTAAGCTTTCCTTGCCTTGCCGTGCATTGCCTAGCCTTGCGTTGTCATGCCTTAGCCTTGCCTCGCCTGACCGTGCTTTCCCATGCGTTACCCTTTCCTTGCCTTGCCGTGCATTGCCTAGCGTGCGTTGTCCTGCCTTAGCCTTGTTTCCCCTTGCCGTGCGGTTCCTTCCGTTACACTTGCCTTTCCTTGCTTTCCCTTGCCTTCCTTACCTTCCGTTACTCTTTGCTTGCCTTCCGTGCATTGCCTAGCCTTGCGTTGTCGTGCCTTAGCCTTGCCTCGCCGGAACGTGCTTTCCCATGCGTTACCCTTTACTTGCCTTGCAGTGCATTGCCTAGCGTGCGTTGTCGTGCCTTAGCCTTGTTACCCCTTGCGTGCAATTCCTTCCGTTACCCTTGCCTTCCGTTGCATTCCCTTGCCTTCCTTGCGTTCCGTTACTCTTTGCTTGCTTTCCGTGCATTGCGTAGCCTTGCGTTGTCATGCCTTAGCCTTGCCTCGCCTGACTGTGCTTTCCCATGCGTTACCCTTTTCTTGCCCTGCCGTGCATTGCCTAGCGTGCGTTGTCGTGCCTTAGCCTTGTTTTCCCTTGCCGTGCCGTTCCTTCCGTTGCACTTGCCTTTCCTTGCTTTCCCTTGCCTTCCTTATCTTCCGTTACTCTTTGCTTGCCTTCCGTGCATTGCCTAGCCTTGCGTTGTCGTGCCTTAGCCTTGCCTCGCCTGACCGTGCTTTCCCATGCGTTACCCTTTCCTTGCCTTGCCGTACATTGCCTAGCGTGCGTTGTCGTGCCTTAGCCTTGTTTCCTCTTGCCGTACGGTTCCTTCCGTTACACTTTCCTTTCCTTGCTTTCCCTTGCCTTCCTTACCTTCCGTTACTCTTTGCTTGCCTTCCGTCCATTGCCTAGCCTTGCGTTGTCGTGCCTTAGCCTTATCTCGCCTGACCGTGCCTTCCTTTGCTTTAAGCTTTCCTTGCCTTGCCGTGCATTGCCTAGCCCTGCGTTGTCGTGCCTTAGCCTTGTTACCCCTTGCCGTGCCGTTCCTTCCGTTACGCTTGCCTTCCCTTGCTTTCCCTTGCCTTCCTTGCGTTCCGTTACTCTTTGCTTGCTTTCCGTGCATTGCCTAGCCTTGCGTTGTCATGCCTTAGACTTGCCTCGCCTGACCGTGCTGTCCCATGCGTTACCCTTTCCTTGCCTTGCCGTGCATTGCCTAGCGTGCGTTGTCGTGCCATAGCCTTGTTTCCCCTTGCCGTGCGGTTCCTTCCGTTACACTTGCCTTTCCTTGCTTTTCCTTGCCTTGCTTACCTTCCGTTACTCTTTGCTTGCCTTCCCTGCAATGCCTAGCCTTGCGTTGTCGTGCCTTAGCCTTATCTCGCCTGACCGTGCCTTCCTTTGCTTTAAGCTTTCCTTGCATTGTCGTGCATTGCCAAGCCTTGCGTTTTCCTGCATTAGCCTTGCCTAAGCTCACCGTGCCTTGCCTTGCGTTACCCTTTCCTTGCCTTCCCTTGCATTGCCTAGCCGTGCGTTGTCGTGCCTTAGCCTTGTTTCCCCTTGCCGTGCCGTGCCTTTTGTTACACTTGCCTTGCCTGGCTTTGCCTTGCCTTCCTTTCCTTCCGTTACTCTTTGCTTGCCTTCCGTCCATTGCCTAGCCTTGCGTTGTCGTGCCTTAGCCTTATCTCGACTGACCGTGCCTTCCTTTGCTTTAAGCTTTCCTTGCCTTGCCGTGCATTGCCTAGCCCTGCGTTGTCGTGCCTTAGCCTTGTTACCCCTTGCCGTGCCGTTCCTTCCGTTACGCTTGCCTTCCCTTGCTTTCCCTTGCCTTCCTTGCGTTCCGTTACTCTTTGCTTGCTTTTCGTGCATTGCCTAGCCTTGCGTTGTCATGCCTTAGCCTTGCCTCGCCTGACCGTGCTGTCCCATGCGTTACCCTTTCCTTGCCTTGCCGTGCATTGCCTAGCGTGCTTTGTCGTGCCTTAGCCTTGTTTCCCCTTGCCGTGCGGTTCCTTCCGTTACACTTGCCTTTCCTTGCTTTCCCTTGCCTTCCTTACCTTCCGTTACTCTTTGCTTGCCTTCCGTGCATTGCCTAGCCTTGCGTTGTCGTGCCTTAGCCTTGCCTCGCCGGAACGTGCTTTCCCATGCGTTACCCTTTACTTGCCTTGCCGTGCATTGCCTAGCGTGCGTTGTCGTGCCTTAGACTTGTTTCCCCTTGCCGTGCCGTTCCTTACGTTACCCTTGCCTTTCCTTGCTTTTCCTTGCCTTGCTTACCTTCCGTTACACTTTGCTTGCCTTCCCTGCATTGCCTAGCCTTGCGTTGTCGTGCCTTAGCCTTATCTCGCCTGACCGTGCCTTCCTTTACTTTAAGCTTTCCTTGCATTGTCGTGCATTGCCTAGCCTTGCGTTGTCGTGCCTTAGCCTTGCCTCGCCTGACCGTGCTTTCGCATGCGTTACCCTTTCCTTGCCTTGCCGTGCATTGCCTAGCGTGCGTTGTCATGCCTTAGACTTGTTTCCCCTTGCCGTGCCGTTCCTTCCGTTACCCTTGCCTTTCCTTGCTTTTCCTTGCCTTGCTTACATTCCTTTACTCTTTTCTTGCCTTCCCTGCATTGCCTAGCCTTGCGTTGTCGTGCCTTAGCCTTATCTCGCCTGACCGTGCCTTCCTTTGCTTTAAGCTTTCCTTGCATTGTCGTGCATTGCCTAGCCTTGCGTTTTCGTGCATTAGCCTTGCCTAGCCTCACCGTGCCTTGCCTTGCGTTACCCTTTCCTTGCCTTCCCTTGCAGTGCCTAGCCGTGCGTTGTCGTGCCTTAGCCTTGTTTCCCCTTGCCGTGCCGTGCCTTTTGTTACACTTGCATTGCCTGGCTTTGCCTTGCCTTCCTTTCCTTCCGTTACTCTTTCCTTGCCTTGCCGTGCACTGCCTAGCCTTGCGTTGTCGTGCATTAGCCTTGCCTCACCTGACCGTGCCTTCCCTTGCGTTACCCTTTCCTTGCCTTGCGGTGTATTGCCTAGCCTTGCGTTGTCGTGCCTTAGCCTTGTTACCCCTTGCCCTGCCGTTCCTTCCGTTACCCTTGCCTTCCGCTGCTTTCCCTTGCCTTCCTTGCGTTCCGTTAGTCTTTGCTTGCTTTCCGTGCATTGCCTAGCCTTGCGTTGTCATGCCTTAGCCTTGCCTCGCCTGACCGTGCTTTCCCATGCGTTACCCTTTCCTTGCCTTGCCGTGCATTGCCTAGCGTGCGTTGTCGTGCCTTAGCCTTGTTT
This sequence comes from Macrotis lagotis, assembly GCF_037893015.1. NCBI lineage: Eukaryota > Metazoa > Chordata > Mammalia > Peramelemorphia > Peramelidae > Macrotis > Macrotis lagotis. The sequence continues at coordinate 37,473 of NW_027422199.1, read as the reverse complement.
CCCCTTGCCGTGCGGTTCCTTCCGTTACACTTTCGTTTCCTTGCTTTCCCTTGCCTTCCTTACCTTCCGTTACTCTTTGCTTGCCTTCCGTCCATTGCCTAGCCTTGCGTTCTCGTACCTTAGCCTTATCTCGCCTGACCGTGCCTTCCTTTGCTTTAAGCTTTCCTTGCCTTGCCGTGCATTGCCTAGCCCTGCGTTGTCGTGCCTTAGCCTTGTTAACCCTTGCCGTGCCGTTCCTTCCGTTACGCTTGCCTTCCCTTGCTTTCCCTTGCCTTCCTTACCTTCCGTTACTCTTTGCTTGCTTTCCGTGCATTGCCTAGCCTTGCGTTGTCATGCCTTAGCCTTGCCTCGCCTGACCGTGCTTTCCCATGCGTTACCCTTTCCTTGCCTTGCCGTGCATTGCCTAGCGTGCGTTGTCCTGCCTTAGCCTTGTTTCCCCTGGCCGTGCGGTTCCTTCCGTTACACTTGCCTTTCCTTGCTTTCCCTTGCCTTCCTTACCTTCCGTTACTCTTTGCTTGCCTTCCGTGCATTGCCTAGCCTTGCGTTGTCGTGCCTTAGCCTTGCCTCGCCGGAACGTGCTTTCCCATGCGTTACCCTTTACTTGCCTTGCAGTGCATTGCCTAGCGTGCGTTGTCGTGCCTTAGACTTGTTTCCCCTTGCCGTGCCGTTCCTTACGTTACCCTTGCCTTTCCTTGCTTTACCTTGACTTCCTTACCTTCCGTTACTCTTTCCTTGCCTTCCCTGCATTGCCTAGCCTTGCGTTGTCGTGCCTTAGCCTTATCTCGCCTGACCGTGCCTTCCTTTGCTTTAAGCTTTCCTTGCATTGTCGTGCATTGCCTAGCTTTGCGTTTTCGTGCATTAGCCTTCCCTAGCCTCACCGTGCCTTTCCTTGCGTTACTCTTTCCTTGCCTTGCCGTGCATTGCCTAGCCGTGCGTTGTCGTGCCTTAGCCTTGTTTCCCCTTGCGTGCAATTCGTTCCGTTACCCTTGCCTTCCGTTGCATTCCCTTGCCTTCCTTGCGTTCCGTTACTCTTTGCTTGCTTTCCGGGCATTGCGTAGCCTTGCGTTGTCGTGCCTTAGCCTTATCTCGCCTGACCGTGCCTTCCTTTGCTTTAAGCTTTCCTTGCATTGTCGTGCATTGCCTAGCCTTGCGTTTTCGTGCATTAGCCTTGCCTAGCCTCACCGTGCCTTGCCTTGCGTTACCCTTTCCTTGCCTTCCCTTCATTGCCTAGCCCTGCGTTGTCGTGCCTTAGCCTTGTTTCCCCTTGCCGTGCCGTGCCTTTTGTTACACTTGACTTGCCTGGCTTTGCCTTGCCTTCCTTACCTTCCGTTACTCTTTGCTTGCCTTCCGTCCATTGCCTAGCCTTGCGTTGTCGTGCCTTAACCTTATCTCGCCTGACCGTGCCTTCCTTTGCTTTAAGCTTTCCTTGCCTTGCCGTGCATTGCCTAGCCCTGCGTTGTCGTGCCTTAGCCTTGTTACCCCTTGCCGTGCCGTTCCTTCCGTTACGCTTGCCTTCCCTTGCTTTCCCTTGCCTTCCTTGCGTTCCGTTACTCTTTGCTTGCTTTCCGTGCATTGCCTAGCCTTGCGTTGTCATGCCTTAGCCTTGCCTCGCCTGACCGTGCTGTCCCATGCGTTACCTTTTCCTTGCCTTGCCGTGCGTTGCCTAGCGTGCTTTGTCGTACCTTAGACTTGTTTCCCCTTGCCGTGCGGTTCCTTCCGTTACACTTGCCTTTCCTTGCTTTCCCTTGCCTTCCTTACCTTCCGTTACTCTTTGCTTGCCTTCCGTGCATTGCCTAGCCTTGCGTTGTCGTGCCTTAGCCTTGCCTCGCCGGAACGTGCTTTCCCATGCGTTACCCTTTACTTGCCTTGCCGTGCATTGCCTAGCGTGCGTTGTCGTGCCTTAGACTTGTTTCCCCTTGCCGTGCCGTTCCTTACGTTACCCTTGCCTTTCCTTGCTTTTCCTTGCCTTGCTTACCTTCCGTTACTCTTTGCTTGCCTTCCCTGCATTGCCTAGCCTTGCGTTGTCGTGCCTTAGCCTTATCTCGCCTGACCGTGCCTTCCTTTACTTTAAGCTTTCCTTGCATTGTCGTGCATTGCCTAGCCTTGCGTTGTCGTGCCTTAGCCTTGCCTCGCCTGACCGTGCTTTCGCATGCGTTACCCTTTCCTTGCCTTGCCGTGCATTGCATATCGTGCGTTGTCATGCCTTAGACTTGTTTCCCCTTGCCGTGCCGTTCCTTCCGTTACCCTTGCCTTTCCTTGCTTTTCCTTGCCTTGCTTACATTCCTTTACTCTTTGCTTGCCTTCCCTGCATTGCCTAGCCCTGCGTTGTCGTGCCTTAGCCTTGTTACCCCTTGCCGTGCCTTTCCTTCCGTTACGCTTGCCTTCCCTTGCTTTCCCTTGCCTTCCTTGCGTTCCGTTACTCTTTGCTTGCTTTCCGTGCATTGCCTAGCCTTGCGTTGTCATGCCTTAGCCTTGCCTCGCCTGACCGTGCTTTCCCATGCGTTACCCTTTCCTTGCCTTGCCGTGCATTGCCTAGCGTGCGTTGTCGTGCCATAGCCTTGTTTCCCCTTGCCGTGCGGTTCCTTCCGTTACACTTGCCTTTCCTTGCTTTTCCTTGCCTTGCTTACCTTCCGTTACTCTTTGCTTGCCTTCCCTGCAATGCCTAGCCTTGCGTTGTCGTGCCTTAGCCTTATCTCGCCTAACCGTGCCTTCCTTTGCTTTAAGCTTTCCTTGCATTGTCGTGCATTGCCAAGCCTTGCGTTTTCGTGCATTAGCCTTGCCTAAGCTCACCGTGCCTTGCCTTGCGTTACCCTTTCCTTGCCTTCCCTTGCATTGCCTAGCCGTGCGTTGTCGTGCCTTAGCCTTGTTTCCCCTTGCCGTGCCGTGCCTTTTGTTACACTTGCCTTGCCTGGCTTTGCCTTGCCTTCCTTTCCTTCCGTTACTCTTTCCTTGCCTTGCCGTGCACTGCCTAGCCTTGCGTTGTCGTGCATTATCCTTGCCTCACCTGACCGTGCCTTCCCTTGCGTTACCCTTTCCTTGCCTTGCCGTGCATTGCCTAGCCCTGCGTTGTCGTGCCTTAGCCTTGTTACCCCTTGCCGTGCAATTCCTTCCGTTACCCTTGCCTTCCGTTGCTTTCCCTTGGCTTCCTTGCGTTCCGTTACTCTTTGCTTGCTTTCCATGCATTGCCTAGCCTTGCGTTGTCATGCCTGAGCCTTGCCTCGCCTGACCGTGCTTTCCCATGCGTTACCCTTTCCTTGCCTTGCCGTGCATTGCCTAGCGTGCGTTGTCGTGCATTAGCCTTCCCTAGCCTCACCGTGCCTTTCCTTGCGTTACTCTTTCCTTGCCTTGCCGTGCATTGCCTAGCCGTGCGTTGTCGTGCCTTAGCCTTGTTTCCCCTTGCCGTGCCGTTCCTTCCGTTACGCTTGCCTTCCCTTGCTTTCCCTTGCCTTCCTTGCGTTCCGTTACTCTTTGCTTTCTTTCCGTGCATTGCCTAGCCTTGCGTTGTCATGCCTTAGCCTTGCCTCGCCTGACCGCGCTTTCCCATGCGTTACCCTTTCCTTGCCTTGCCGTGCATTGCCTAGCGTGCTTTGTCGTGCCTTAGCCTTGTTTCCCCTTGCCGTTCGGTTCCTTCCGTTACACTTGCCTTTCCTTGCTTTCCCTTGCCTTCCTTACCTTCCGATACTCTTTGCTTGCCTTCCGTGCATTGCCTAGCCTTGCGTTGTCGTGCCTTAGCCTTGCCTCGCCGGAACGTGCTTTCCCATGCGTTACCCTTTACTTGCCTTGCCGTGCATTGCCTAGCGTGCGTTGTCGTGCCTTAGACTTGTTTCCCCTTGCCGTGCCGTTCCTTACGTTACCCTTGCCTTTCCTTGCTTTTCCTTGCCTTGCTTACCTTCCGTTACTCTTTGCTTGCCTTCCCTGCATTGCCTAGCCTTGCGTTGTCGTGCCTTAGCCTTATCTCGCCTGACCGTGCCTTCCTTTACTTTAAGCTTTCCTTGCATTGTCGTGCATTGCCTAGCCTTGCGTTGTCGTGCCTTAGCCTTGCCTCGCCTGACCGTGCTTTCGCATGCGTTACCCTTTCCTTGCCTTGCCGTGCATTGCATATCGTGCGTTGTCATGCCTTAGACTTGTTTCCCCTTGCCGTGCCGTTCCTTCCGTTACCCTTGCCTTTCCTTGCTTTTCCTTGCCTTGCTTACATTCCTTTACTCTTTGCTTGCCTTCCCTGCATTGCCTAGCCCTGCGTTGTCGTGCCTTAGCCTTGTTACCCCTTGCCGTGCCTTTCCTTCCGTTACGCTTGCCTTCCCTTGCTTTCCCTTGCCTTCCTTGCGTTCCGTTACTCTTTGCTTGCTTTCCGTGCATTGCCTAGCCTTGCGTTGTCATGCCTTAGCCTTGCCTCGCCTGACCGTGCTTTCCCATGCGTTACCCTTTCCTTGCCTTGCCGTGCATTGCCTAGCGTGCGTTGTCGTGCCATAGCCTTGTTTCCCCTTGCCGTGCGGTTCCTTCCGTTACACTTGCCTTTCCTTGCTTTTCCTTGCCTTGCTTACCTTCCGTTACTCTTTGCTTGCCTTCCCTGCAATGCCTAGCCTTGCGTTGTCGTGCCTTAGCCTTATCTCGCCTAACCGTGCCTTCCTTTGCTTTAAGCTTTCCTTGCATTGTCGTGCATTGCCAAGCCTTGCGTTTTCGTGCATTAGCCTTGCCTAAGCTCACCGTGCCTTGCCTTGCGTTACCCTTTCCTTGCCTTCCCTTGCATTGCCTAGCCGTGCGTTGTCGTGCCTTAGCCTTGTTTCCCCTTGCCGTGCCGTGCCTTTTGTTACACTTGCCTTGCCTGGCTTTGCCTTGCCTTCCTTTCCTTCCGTTACTCTTTCCTTGCCTTGCCGTGCACTGCCTAGCCTTGCGTTGTCGTGCATTATCCTTGCCTCACCTGACCGTGCCTTCCCTTGCGTTACCCTTTCCTTGCCTTGCCGTGCATTGCCTAGCCCTGCGTTGTCGTGCCTTAGCCTTGTTACCCCTTGCCGTGCAATTCCTTCCGTTACCCTTGCCTTCCGTTGCTTTCCCTTGGCTTCCTTGCGTTCCGTTACTCTTTGCTTGCTTTCCATGCATTGCCTAGCCTTGCGTTGTCATGCCTGAGCCTTGCCTCGCCTGACCGTGCTTTCCCATGCGTTACCCTTTCCTTGCCTTGCCGTGCATTGCCTAGCGTGCGTTGTCGTGCATTAGCCTTCCCCTAGCCTCACCGTGCCTTTCCTTGCGTTACTCTTTCCTTGCCTTGCCGTGCATTGCCTAGCCGTGCGTTGTCGTGCCTTAGCCTTGTTTCCCCTTGCCGTGCCGTTCCTTCCGTTACGCTTGCCTTCCCTTGCTTTCCCTTGCCTTCCTTGCGTTCCGTTACTCTTTGCTTGCTTTCCGTGCATTGCCTAGCCTTGCGTTGTCATGCCTTAGCCTTGCCTCGCCTGACCGTGCTTTCCCATGCGTTACCCTTTCCTTGCCTTGCCGTGCATTGCCTAGCGTGCTTTGTCGTGCCTTAGCCTTGTTTCCCCTTGCCGTGCGGTTCCTTCCGTTACACTTTCCTTTCCTTGCTTTCCCTTGCCTTCCTTGCGTTCCGTTACTCTTTGCTTGCTTTCCGGGCATTGCGTAGCCTTGCGTTGTCGTGCCTTAGCCTTATCTCGCCTGACCGTGCCTTCCTTTGCTTTAAGCTTTCCTTGCATTGTCGTGCATTGCCTAGCCTTGCGTTTTCGTGCATTAGCCTTGCCTAGCCTCACCGTGCCTTGCCTTGCGTTACCCTTTCCTTGCCTTCCCTTCATTGCCTAGCCGTGCGTTGTCGTGCCTTAGCCTTGTTTCCCCTTGCCGTGCCGTGCCTTTTGTTACACTTGACTTGCCTGGCTTTGCCTTGCCTTCCTTACCTTCCGTTACTCTTTGCTTGCCTTCCGTCCATTGCCTAGCCTTGCGTTGTCGTGCCTTAACCTTATCTCGCCTGACCGTGCCTTCCTTTGCTTTAAGCTTTCCTTGCCTTGCCGTGCATTGCCTAGCCCTGCGTTGTCGTGCCTTAGCCTTGTTACCCCTTGCCGTGCCGTTCCTTCCGTTACGCTTGCCTTCCCTTGCTTTCCCTTGCCTTCCTTGCGTTCCGTTACTCTTTGCTTGCTTTCCGTGCATTGCCTAGCCTTGCGTTGTCATGCCTTAGCCTTGCCTCGCCTGACCGTGCTGTCCCATGCGTTACCTTTTCCTTGCCTTGCCGTGCGTTGCCTAGCGTGCTTTGTCGTACCTTAGCCTTGTTTCCCCTTGCCGTGCGGTTCCTTCCGTTACACTTGCCTTTCCTTGCTTTCCCTTGCCTTCCTTACCTTCCGTTACTCTTTGCTTGCCTTCCGTGCATTGCCTAGCCTTGCGTTGTCGTGCCTTAGCCTTGCCTCGCCGGAACGTGCTTTCCCATGCGTTACCCTTTACTTGCCTTGCCGTGCATTGCCTAGCGTGCGTTGTCGTGCCTTAGACTTGTTTCCCCTTGCCGTGCCGTTCCTTACGTTACCCTTGCCTTTCCTTGCTTTTCCTTGCCTTGCTTACCTTCCGTTACTCTTTGCTTGCCTTCCCTGCATTGCCTAGCCTTGCGTTGTCGTGCCTTAGCCTTATCTCGCCTGACCGTGCCTTCCTTTACTTTAAGCTTTCCTTGCATTGTCGTGCATTGCCTAGCCTTGCGTTGTCGTGCCTTAGCCTTGCCTCGCCTGACCGTGCTTTCGCATGCGTTACCCTTTCCTTGCCTTGCCGTGCATTGCATATCGTGCGTTGTCATGCCTTAGACTTGTTTCCCCTTGCCGTGCCGTTCCTTCCGTTACCCTTGCCTTTCCTTGCTTTTCCTTGCCTTGCTTACATTCCTTTACTCTTTGCTTGCCTTCCCTGCATTGCCTAGCCCTGCGTTGTCGTGCCTTAGCCTTGTTACCCCTTGCCGTGCCTTTCCTTCCGTTACGCTTGCCTTCCCTTGCTTTCCCTTGCCTTCCTTGCGTTCCGTTACTCTTTGCTTGCTTTCCGTGCATTGCCTAGCCTTGCGTTGTCATGCCTTAGCCTTGCCTCGCCTGACCGTGCTTTCCCATGCGTTACCCTTTCCTTGCCTTGCCGTGCATTGCCTAGCGTGCGTTGTCGTGCCATAGCCTTGTTTCCCCTTGCCGTGCGGTTCCTTCCGTTACACTTGCCTTTCCTTGCTTTTCCTTGCCTTGCTTACCTTCCGTTACTCTTTGCTTGCCTTCCCTGCAATGCCTAGCCTTGCGTTGTCGTGCCTTAGCCTTATCTCGCCTAAGCGTGCCTTCCTTTGCTTTAAGCTTTCCTTGCATTGTCGTGCATTGCCAAGCCTTGCGTTTTCGTGCATTAGCCTTGCCTAAGCTCACCGTGCCTTGCCTTGCGTTACCCTTTCCTTGCCTTCCCTTGCATTGCCTAGCCGTGCGTTGTCGTGCCTTAGCCTTGTTTCCCCTTGCCGTGCCGTGCTTTTTGTTACACTTGCCTTGCCTGGCTTTGCCTTGCCTTCCTTTCCTTCCGTTACTCTTTCCTTGCCTTGCCGTGCACTGCCTAGCCTTGCGTTGTCGTGCATTATCCTTGCCTCACCTGACCGTGCCTTCCCTTGCGTTACCCTTTCCTTGCCTTGCCGTGCATTGCCTAGCCCTGCGTTGTCGTGCCTTAGCCTTGTTACCCCTTGCCGTGCAATTCCTTCCGTTACCCTTGCCTTCCGTTGCTTTCCCTTGGCTTCCTTGCGTTCCGTTACTCTTTGCTTGCTTTCCATGCATTGCCTAGCCTTGCGTTGTCATGCCTGAGCCTTGCCTCGCCTGACCGTGCTTTCCCATGCGTTACCCTTTCCTTGCCTTGCCGTGCATTGCCTAGCGTGCGTTGTCGTGCATTAGCCTTCCCTAGCCTCACCGTGCCTTTCCTTGCGTTACTCTTTCCTTGCCTTGCCGTGCATTGCCTAGCCGTGCGTTGTCGTGCCTTAGCCTTGTTTCCCCTTGCCGTGCCGTTCCTTCCGTTACGCTTGCCTTCCCTTGCTTTCCCTTGCCTTCCTTGCGTTCCGTTACTCTTTGCTTGCTTTCCGTGCATTGCCTAGCCTTGCGTTGTCATGCCTTAGCCTTGCCTCGCCTGACCGCGCTTTCCCATGCGTTACCCTTTCCTTGCCTTGCCGTGCATTGCCTAGCGTGCTTTGTCGTGCCTTAGCCTTGTTTCCCCTTGCCGTTCGGTTCCTTCCGTTACACTTGCCTTTCCTTGCTTTCCCTTGCCTTCCTTACCTTCCGATACTCTTTGCTTGCCTTCCGTGCATTGCCTAGCCTTGCGTTGTCGTGCCTTAGCCTTGCCTCGCCGGAACGTGCTTTCCCATGCGTTACCCTTTACTTGCCTTGCCGTGCATTGCCTAGCGTGCGTTGTCGTGCCTTAGACTTGTTTCCCCTTGCCGTGCCGTTCCTTACGTTACCCTTGCCTTTCCTTGCTTTTCCTTGCCTTGCTTACCTTCCGTTACTCTTTGCTTGCCTTCCCTGCATTGCCTAGCCTTGCGTTGTCGTGCCTTAGCCTTATCTCGCCTGACCGTGCCTTCCTTTACTTTAAGCTTTCCTTGCATTGTCGTGCATTGCCTAGCCTTGCGTTGTCGTGCCTTAGCCTTGCCTCGCCTGACCGTGCTTTCGCATGCGTTACCCTTTCCTTGCCTTGCCGTGCATTGCATATCGTGCGTTGTCATGCCTTAGACTTGTTTCCCCTTGCCGTGCCGTTCCTTCCGTTACCCTTGCCTTTCCTTGCTTTTCCTTGCCTTGCTTACATTCCTTTACTCTTTGCTTGCCTTCCCTGCATTGCCTAGCCCTGCGTTGTCGTGCCTTAGCCTTGTTACCCCTTGCCGTGCCTTTCCTTCCGTTACGCTTGCCTTCCCTTGCTTTCCCTTGCCTTCCTTGCGTTCCGTTACTCTTTGCTTGCTTTCCGTGCATTGCCTAGCCTTGCGTTGTCATGCCTTAGCCTTGCCTCGCCTGACCGTGCTTTCCCATGCGTTACCCTTTCCTTGCCTTGCCGTGCATTGCCTAGCGTGCGTTGTCGTGCCATAGCCTTGTTTCCCCTTGCCGTGCGGTTCCTTCCGTTACACTTGCCTTTCCTTGCTTTTCCTTGCCTTGCTTACCTTCCGTTACTCTTTGCTTGCCTTCCCTGCAATGCCTAGCCTTGCGTTGTCGTGCCTTAGCCTTATCTCGCCTAACCGTGCCTTCCTTTGCTTTAAGCTTTCCTTGCATTGTCGTGCATTGCCAAGCCTTGCGTTTTCGTGCATTAGCCTTGCCTAAGCTCACCGTGCCTTGCCTTGCGTTACCCTTTCCTTGCCTTCCCTTGCATTGCCTAGCCGTGCGTTGTCGTGCCTTAGCCTTGTTTCCCCTTGCCGTGCCGTGCCTTTTGTTACACTTGCCTTGCCTGGCTTTGCCTTGCCTTCCTTTCCTTCCGTTACTCTTTCCTTGCCTTGCCGTGCACTGCCTAGCCTTGCGTTGTCGTGCATTATCCTTGCCTCACCTGACCGTGCCTTCCCTTGCGTTACCCTTTCCTTGCCTTGCCGTGCATTGCCTAGCCCTGCGTTGTCGTGCCTTAGCCTTGTTACCCCTTGCCGTGCAATTCCTTCCGTTACCCTTGCCTTCCGTTGCTTTCCCTTGGCTTCCTTGCGTTCCGTTACTCTTTGCTTGCTTTCCATGCATTGCCTAGCCTTGCGTTGTCATGCCTGAGCCTTGCCTCGCCTGACCGTGCTTTCCCATGCTTTACCCTTTCCTTGCCTTGCCGTGCATTGCCTAGCGTGCGTTGTCGTGCATTAGCCTTCCCTAGCCTCACCGTGCCTTTCCTTGCGTTACTCTTTCCTTGCCTTGCCGTGCATTGCCTAGCCGTGCGTTGTCGTGCCTTAGCCTTGTTTCCCCTTGCCGTGCCGTTCCTTCCGTTACGCTTGCCTTCCCTTGCTTTCCCTTGCCTTCCTTGCGTACCGTTACTCTTTGCTTGCTTTCCGTGCATTGCCTAGCCTTGCGTTGTCATGCCTTAGCCTTGCCTCGCCTGACCGCGCTTTCCCATGCGTTACCCTTTCCTTGCCTTGCCGTGCATTGCCTAGCGTGCTTTGTCGTGCCTTAGCCTTGTTTCCCCTTGCCGTTCGGTTCCTTCCGTTACACTTGCCTTTCCTTGCTTTCCCTTGCCTTCCTTACCTTCCGATACTCTTTGCTTGCCTTCCGTGCATTGCCTAGCCTTGCGTTGTCGTGCCTTAGCCTTGCCTCGCCGGAACGTGCTTTCCCATGCGTTACCCTTTACTTGCCTTGCCGTGCATTGCCTAGCGTGCGTTGTCGTGCCTTAGACTTGTTTCCCCTTGCCGTGCCGTTCCTTACGTTACCCTTGCCTTTCCTTGCTTTTCCTTGCCTTGCTTACCTTCCGTTACACTTTGCTTGCCTTCCCTGCATTGCCTAGCCTTGCGTTGTCGTGCCTTAGCCTTATCTCGCCTGACCGTGCCTTCCTTTACTTTAAGCTTTCCTTGCATTGTCGTGCATTGCCTAGCCTTGCATTTTCGTGCATTAGCCTTGCCTAGCCTCACCGTGCCTTGCCTTGCGTTACCCTTTCCTTGCCTTCCCTTGCATTGCCTAGCCGTGCGTTGTCGTGCCTTAGCCTTGTTTCCCCTTGCCGTGCCGTGCCTTTTGTTACACTTGCCTTGCCTGGCTTTGCCTTGCCTTCCTTTCCTTCCGTTACTCTTTCCTTGCCTTGCCGTGCACTGCCTAGCCTTGCGTTGTCGTGCATTAGCCTTGCCTCACCTGACCGTGCCTTCCCTTGCGTTACCCTTTCCTTGCCTTGCGGTGTATTGCCTAGCCTTGCGTTGTCGTGCCTTAGCCTTGTTACCCCTTGCCCTGCCGTTCCTTCCGTTACCCTTGCCTTCCGCTGCTTTCCCTTGCCTTCCTTGCGTTCCGTTACTCTTTGCTTGCTTTCCGGGCATTGCGTAGCCTTGCGTTGTCGTGCCTTAGCCTTATCTCGCCTGACCGTGCCTTCCTTTGCTTTAAGCTTTCCTTGCATTGTCGTGCATTGCCTAGCCTTGCGTTTTCGTGCATTAGCCTTGCCTAGCCTCACCGTGCCTTGCCTTGCGTTACCCTTTCCTTGCCTTCCCTTCATTGCCTAGCCGTGCGTTGTCTTGCCTTAGCCTTGTTTCCCCTTGCCGTGCCATGCCTTTTGTTACAATTGCCTTGCCTGGCTTTGCCTTGCCTTCCTTACCTTCCGTTACTCTTTGCTTGCCTTCCGTCCATTGCCTAGCCTTGCGTTGTCGTGCCTTAACCTTATCTCGCCTGACCGTGCCTTCCTTTGCTTTAAGCTTTCCTTGCCTTGCCGTGCATTGCCTAGCCCTGCGTTGTCGTGCCTTAGCCTTGTTACCCCTTGCCGTGCCGTTCCTTCCGTTACGCTTGCCTTCCCTTGCTTTCCCTTGCCTTCCTTGCGTTCCGTTACTCTTTGCTTGCTTTCCGTGCATTGCCTAGCCTTGCGTTGTCATGCCTTAGCCTTGCCTCGCCTGACCGTGCTGTCCCATGCGTTACCCTTTCCTTGCCTTGCCGTGCGTTGCCTAGCGTGCTTTGTCGTGCCTTAGCCTTGTTTCCCCTTGCCGTGCGGTTCCTTCCGTTACACTTGCCTTTCCTTGCTTTCCCTTGCCTTCCTTACCTTCCGTTACTCTTTGCTTGCCTTCCGTGCATTGCCTAGCCTTGCGTTGTCGTGCCTTAGCCTTGCCTCGCCTGACCGTGCTTTCGCATGCGTTACCCTTTCCTTGCCTTGCCGTGCATTGCCTAGCGTGCGTTGTCATGCCTTAGACTTGTTTCCCCTTGCCGTGCCGTTCCTTCCGTTACCCTTGCCTTTCCTTGCTTTTCCTTGCCTTGCTTACATTCCTTTACTCTTTGCTTGCCTTCCCTGCATTGCCTAGCCCTGCGTTGTCGTGCCTTAGCCTTGTTACCCCTTGCCGTGCCTTTCCTTCCGTTACGCTTGCCTTCCCTTGCTTTCCCTTGCCTTCCTTGCGTTCCGTTACTCTTTGCTTGCTTTCCGTGCATTGCCTAGCCTTGCGTTGTCATGCCTTAGCCTTGCCTCGCCTGACCGTGCTTTCCCATGCGTTACCCTTTCCTTGCCTTGCCGTGCATTGCCTAGCGTGCGTTGTCGTGCCATAGCCTTGTTTCCCCTTGCCGTGCGGTTCCTTCCGTTACACTTGCCTTTCCTTGCTTTTCCTTGCCTTGCTTACCTTCCGTTACTCTTTGCTTGCCTTCCCTGCAATGCCTAGCCTTGCGTTGTCGTGCCTTAGCCTTATCTCGCCTAACCGTGCCTTCCTTTGCTTTAAGCTTTCCTTGCATTGTCGTGCATTGCCAAGCCTTGCGTTTTCGTGCATTAGCCTTGCCTAAGCTCACCGTGCCTTGCCTTGCGTTACCCTTTCCTTGCCTTCCCTTGCATTGCCTAGCCGTGCGTTGTCGTGCCTTAGCCTTGTTTCCCCTTGCCGTGCCGTGCCTTTTGTTACACTTGCCTTGCCTGGCTTTGCCTTGCCTTCCTTTCCTTCCGTTACTCTTTCCTTGCCTTGCCGTGCACTGCCTAGCCTTGCGTTGTCGTGCATTAGCCTTGCCTCACCTGACCGTGCCTTCCCTTGCGTTACCCTTTCCTTGCCTTGCCGTGCATTGCCTAGCCCTGCGTTGTCGTGCCTTAGCCTTGTTACCCCTTGCCGTGCAATTCCTTCCGTTACCCTTGCCTTCCGTTGCTTTCCCTTGGCTTCCTTGCGTTCCGTTACTCTTTGCTTGCTTTCCATGCATTGCCTAGCCTTGCGTTGTCATGCCTGAGCCTTGCCTCGCCTGACCGTGCTTTCCCATGCGTTACCCTTTCCTTGCCTTGCCGTGCATTGCCTAGCGTGCGTTGTCGTGCATTAGCCTTCCCTAGCCTCACCGTGCCTTTCCTTGCGTTACTCTTTCCTTGCCTTGCCGTGCATTGCCTAGCCGTGCGTTGTCGTGCCTTAGCCTTGTTTCCCCTTGCCGTGCCGTTCCTTCCGTTACGCTTGCCTTCCCTTGCTTTCCCTTGCCTTCCTTGCGTTCCGTTACTCTTTGCTTGCTTTCCGTGCATTGCCTAGCCTTGCGTTGTCATGCCTTAGCCTTGCCTCGCCTGACCGCGCTTTCCCATGCGTTACCCTTTCCTTGCCTTGCCGTGCATTGCCTAGCGTGCTTTGTCGTGCCTTAGCCTTGTTTCCCCTTGCCGTTCGGTTCCTTCCGTTACACTTGCCTTTCCTTGCTTTCCCTTGCCTTCCTTACCTTCCGATACTCTTTGCTTGCCTTCCGTGCATTGCCTAGCCTTGCGTTGTCGTGCCTTAGCCTTGCCTCGCCGGAACGTGCTTTCCCATGCGTTACCCTTTACTTGCCTTGCCGTGCATTGCCTAGCGTGCGTTGTCGTGCCTTAGACTTGTTTCCCCTTGCCGTGCCGTTCCTTACGTTACCCTTGCCTTTCCTTGCTTTTCCTTGCCTTGCTTACCTTCCGTTACTCTTTGCTTGCCTTCCCTGCATTGCCTAGCCTTGCGTTGTCGTGCCTTAGCCTTATCTCGCCTGACCGTGCCTTCCTTTACTTTAAGCTTTCCTTGCATTGTCGTGCATTGCCTAGCCTTGCGTTGTCGTGCCTTAGCCTTGCCTCGCCTGACCGTGCTTTCGCATGCGTTACCCTTTCCTTGCCTTGCCGTGCATTGCATATCGTGCGTTGTCATGCCTTAGACTTGTTTCCCCTTGCCGTGCCGTTCCTTCCGTTACCCTTGCCTTTCCTTGCTTTTCCTTGCCTTGCTTACATTCCTTTACTCTTTGCTTGCCTTCCCTGCATTGCCTAGCCCTGCGTTGTCGTGCCTTAGCCTTGTTACCCCTTGCCGTGCCTTTCCTTCCGTTACGCTTGCCTTCCCTTGCTTTCCCTTGCCTTCCTTGCGTTCCGTTACTCTTTGCTTGCTTTCCGTGCATTGCCTAGCCTTGCGTTGTCATGCCTTAGCCTTGCCTCGCCTGACCGTGCTTTCCCATGCGTTACCCTTTCCTTGCCTTGCCGTGCATTGCCTAGCGTGCGTTGTCGTGCCATAGCCTTGTTTCCCCTTGCCGTGCGGTTCCTTCCGTTACACTTGCCTTTCCTTGCTTTTCCTTGCCTTGCTTACCTTCCGTTACTCTTTGCTTGCCTTCCCTGCAATGCCTAGCCTTGCGTTGTCGTGCCTTAGCCTTATCTCGCCTAACCGTGCCTTCCTTTGCTTTAAGCTTTCCTTGCATTGTCGTGCATTGCCAAGCCTTGCGTTTTCGTGCATTAGCCTTGCCTAAGCTCACCGTGCCTTGCCTTGCGTTACCCTTTCCTTGCCTTCCCTTGCATTGCCTAGCCGTGCGTTGTCGTGCCTTAGCCTTGTTTCCCCTTGCCGTGCCGTGCCTTTTGTTACACTTGCCTTGCCTGGCTTTGCCTTGCCTTCCTTTCCTTCCGTTACTCTTTCCTTGCCTTGCCGTGCACTGCCTAGCCTTGCGTTGTCGTGCATTATCCTTGCCTCACCTGACCGTGCCTTCCCTTGCGTTACCCTTTCCTTGCCTTGCCGTGCATTGCCTAGCCGTGCGTTGTCGTGCCTTAGCCTTGTTACCCCTTGCCGTGCAATTCCTTCCGTTACCCTTGCCTTCCGTTGCTTTCCCTTGGCTTCCTTGCGTTCCGTTACTCTTTGCTTGCTTTCCATGCATTGCCTAGCCTTGCGTTGTCATGCCTGAGCCTTGCCTCGCCTGACCGTGCTTTCCCATGCGTTACCCTTTCCTTGCCTTGCCGTGCATTGCCTAGCGTGCGTTGTCGTGCATTAGCCTTCCCTAGCCTCACCGTGCCTTTCCTTGCGTTACTCTTTCCTTGCCTTGCCGTGCATTGCCTAGCCGTGCGTTGTCGTGCCTTAGCCTTGTTTCCCCTTGCCGTGCCGTTCCTTCCGTTACGCTTGCCTTCCCTTGCTTTCCCTTGCCTTCCTTGCGTACCGTTACTCTTTGCTTGCTTTCCGTGCATTGCCTAGCCTTGCGTTGTCATGCCTTAGCCTTGCCTCGCCTGACCGCGCTTTCCCATGCGTTACCCTTTCCTTGCCTTGCCGTGCATTGCCTAGCGTGCTTTGTCGTGCCTTAGCCTTGTTTCCCCTTGCCGTTCGGTTCCTTCCGTTACACTTGCCTTTCCTTGCTTTCCCTTGCCTTCCTTACCTTCCGATACTCTTTGCTTGCCTTCCGTGCATTGCCTAGCCTTGCGTTGTCGTGCCTTAGCCTTGCCTCGCCGGAACGTGCTTTCCCATGCGTTACCCTTTACTTGCCTTGCCGTGCATTGCCTAGCGTGCGTTGTCGTGCCTTAGACTTGTTTCCCCTTGCCGTGCCGTTCCTTACGTTACCCTTGCCTTTCCTTGCTTTTCCTTGCCTTGCTTACCTTCCGTTACACTTTGCTTGCCTTCCCTGCATTGCCTAGCCTTGCGTTGTCGTGCCTTAGCCTTATCTCGCCTGACCGTGCCTTCCTTTACTTTAAGCTTTCCTTGCATTGTCGTGCATTGCCTAGCCTTGCATTTTCGTGCATTAGCCTTGCCTAGCCTCACCGTGCCTTGCCTTGCGTTACCCTTTCCTTGCCTTCCCTTGCATTGCCTAGCCGTGCGTTGTCGTGCCTTAGCCTTGTTTCCCCTTGCCGTGCCGTGCCTTTTGTTACACTTGCCTTGCCTGGCTTTGCCTTGCCTTCCTTTCCTTCCGTTACTCTTTCCTTGCCTTGCCGTGCACTGCCTAGCCTTGCGTTGTCGTGCATTAGCCTTGCCTCACCTGACCGTGCCTTCCCTTGCGTTACCCTTTCCTTGCCTTGCGGTGTATTGCCTAGCCTTGCGTTGTCGTGCCTTAGCCTTGTTACCCCTTGCCCTGCCGTTCCTTCCGTTACCCTTGCCTTCCGCTGCTTTCCCTTGCCTTCCTTGCGTTCCGTTACTCTTTGCTTGCTTTCCGGGCATTGCGTAGCCTTGCGTTGTCGTGCCTTAGCCTTATCTCGCCTGACCGTGCCTTCCTTTGCTTTAAGCTTTCCTTGCATTGTCGTGCATTGCCTAGCCTTGCGTTTTCGTGCATTAGCCTTGCCTAGCCTCACCGTGCCTTGCCTTGCGTTACCCTTTCCTTGCCTTCCCTTCATTGCCTAGCCGTGCGTTGTCTTGCCTTAGCCTTGTTTCCCCTTGCCGTGCCGTGCCTTTTGTTACACTTGCCTTGCCTGGCTTTGCCTTGCCTTCCTTACCTTCCGTTACTCTTTGCTTGCCTTCCGTCCATTGCCTAGCCTTGCGTTGTCGTGCCTTAACCTTATCTCGCCTGACCGTGCCTTCCTTTGCTTTAAGCTTTCCTTGCCTTGCCGTGCATTGCCTAGCCCTGCGTTGTCGTGCCTTAGCCTTGTTACCCCTTGCCGTGCCGTTCCTTCCGTTACGCTTGCCTTCCCTTGCTTTCCCTTGCCTTCCTTGCGTTCCGTTACTCTTTGCTTGCTTTCCGTGCATTGCCTAGCCTTGCGTTGTCATGCCTTAGCCTTGCCTCGCCTGACCGTGCTGTCCCATGCGTTACCCTTTCCTTGCCTTGCCGTGCGTTGCCTAGCGTGCTTTGTCGTGCCTTAGCCTTGTTTCCCCTTGCCGTGCGGTTCCTTCCGTTACACTTGCCTTTCCTTGCTTTCCCTTGCCTTCCTTACCTTCCGTTACTCTTTGCTTGCCTTCCGTGCATTGCCTAGCCTTGCGTTGTCGTGCCTTAGCCTTGCCTCGCCTGACCGTGCTTTCGCATGCGTTACCCTTTCCTTGCCTTGCCGTGCATTGCCTAGCGTGCGTTGTCATGCCTTAGACTTGTTTCCCCTTGCCGTGCCGTTCCTTCCGTTACCCTTGCCTTTCCTTGCTTTTCCTTGCCTTGCTTACATTCCTTTACTCTTTGCTTGCCTTCCCTGCATTGCCTAGCCCTGCGTTGTCGTGCCTTAGCCTTGTTACCCCTTGCCGTGCCTTTCCTTCCATTACGCTTGCCTTCCCTTGCTTTCCCTTGCCTTCCTTGCGTTCCGTTACTCTTTGCTTGCTTTCCGTGCATTGCCTAGCCTTGCGTTGTCATGCCTTAGCCTTGCCTCGCCTGACCGTGCTTTCCCATGCGTTACACTTTCCTTGCCTTGCCGTGCATTGCCTAGCGTGCGTTGTCGTGCCATAGCCTTGTTTCCCCTTGCCGTGCGGTTCCTTCCGTTACACTTGCCTTTCCTTGCTTTTCCTTGCCTTGCTTACCTTCCGTTACTCTTTGCTTACCTTCCCTGCAATGCCTACCCTTGCGTTGTGGTGCCTTAGCCTTATCTCGCCTAACCGTGCCTTCCTTTGCTTTAAGCTTTCCTTGCATTGTCGTGCATTGCCAAGCCTTGCGTTTTCGTGCATTAGCCTTGCCTAAGCTCACCGTGCCTTGCCTTGCGTTACCCTTTCCTTGCCTTCCCTTGCATTGCCTAGCCGTGCGTTGTCGTGCCTTAGCCTTGTTTCCCCTTGCCGTGGCGTGCCTTTTGTTACACTTGCCTTGCCTGGCTCTGCCTTGCCTTCCTTTCCTTCCGTTACTCTTTCCTTGCCTTGCCGTGCACTGCCTAGCCTTGCGTTGTCGTGCATTAGCCTTGCCTCACCTGACCGTGCCTTCCCTTGCGTTACCCTTTCCTTGCCTTGCGGTGTATTGCCTAGCCTTGCGTTGTCGTGCCTTAGCCTTGTTACCCCTTGCCCTGCCGTTCCTTCCGTTACCCTTGCCTTCCGTTGCTTTCCCTTGCCTTCCTTGCGTTCCGTTACTCTTTGCTTGCTTTCCGTGCATTGCCTAGCCTTGCGTTGTCATGCCTTAGCCTTGCCTCGCCTGACCGTGCTTTCCCATGCGTTACCCTTTCCTTGCCTTGCCGTGCATTGCCTAGCGTGCGTTGTCGTGCCTTAGCCTTGTTTCCCCTTGCCGTGCGGTTCCTTCCGTTACACTTTCGTTTCCTTGCTTTCCCTTGCCTTCCTTACCTTCCGTTACTCTTTGCTTGCCTTCTGTCCATTGCCTAGCCTTGCGTTCTCGTACCTTAGCCTTATCTCGCCTGACCGTGCCTTCCTTTGCTTTAAGCTTTCCTTGCCTTGCCGTGCATTGCCTAGCGTGCGTTGTCCTGCCTTAGCCTTGTTTCCCCTTGCCGTGCGGTTCCTTCCGTTACACTTGCCTTTCCTTGCTTTCCCTTGCCTTCCTTACCTTCCGTTACTCTTTGCTTGCCTTCCGTGCATTGCCTAGCCTTGCGTTGTCGTGCCTTAGCCTTGCCACGCCGGAACGTGCTTTCCCATGCGTTACCCTTTACTTGCCTTGCAGTGCATTGCCTAGCGTGCGTTGTCGTGCCTTAGACTTGTTTCCCCTTGCCGTGCCGTCCCTTACGTTACCCTTGCCTTTCCTTGCTTTTCCTCGACTTGCTTACCTTCCGTTACTCTTTCCTTGCCTTCCCTGCATTGCCTAGCCTTGCGTTGTCGTGCCTTAGCCTTATCTCGCCTGACCGTGCCTTCCTTTGCTTTAAGCTTTCCTTGAATTGTCGTGCATTGCCTAGCTTTGCGTTTTCGTGCATTAGCCTTCCCTAGCCTCACCGTGCCTTTCCTTGCGTTACTCTTTCCTTGCCTTGCCGTGCATTGCCTAGCCGTGCGTTGTCGTGCCTTAGCCTTGTTTCCCCTTGCGTGCAATTCCTTCCGTTACCCTTCCCTTCCGTTGCATTCCCTTGCCTTCCTTGCGTTCCGTTACTCTTTACTTGCTTTCCGGGCATTGCGTAGCCTTGCGTTGTCGTGCCTTAGCCTTATCTCGCCTGACCGTGCCTGCCTTTGCTTTAAGCTTTCCTTGCATTGTCGTGCACTGCCTAGCCTTGCGTTTTCGTGCATTAGCCTTGCCTAGCCTCACCGTGCCTTGCCTTGCGTTACCCTTTCCTTGCCTTCCCTTCATTGCCTAGCCGTGCGTTGTAGTGCCTTAGTCTTGTTTCCCCTTGCCGTGCCGTGCCTTTTGTTACACTTGCCTTGCCTGGCTTTGCCTTGCCTTCCTTACCTTCTGTTACTCTTTGCTTGCCTTCCGTCAATTGCCTAGCCTTGCGTTGTCGTGCCTTAGCCTTATCTCGCCTGACCGTGCCTTCCTTCTTTTAAGCTTTCCTTGCCTTGCCGTGCATTGCCTAGCCCTGCGTTGTCGTGCCTTAGCCTTGTTACCCCTTGCCGTGCCGTTCCTTCCGTTACGCTTGCCTTCCCTTGCTTTCCCTTGCCTTCCTTGCGTTCCGTTACCCTTTGCTTGCTTTCCGTGCATTGCCTAGCCTTGCGTTGTCATGCCGTAGCCTTGCCTCGCCTGACCGTGCTGTCCCATGCGTTACCCTTTCCTTGCCTTGCCGTGCATTGCCTAGCGTGCTTTGTCGTGCCTTAGCCTTGTTTCCCCTTGCCGTGCGGTTCCTTCCGTTACACTTGCCTTTCCTTGCTTTCCCTTGCCTTCCTTACCTTCCGTTACTCTTTGCTTGCCTTCCGTGCATTGCCTAGCCTTGCGTTGTCGTGCCTTAGCCTTGCCTCGCCGGAACGTGCTTTCCCATGCGTTACCCTTTACTTGCCTTGCCGTGCATTGCCTAGCGTGCGTTGTCGTGCCTTAGACTTGTTTCCCCTTGCCGTGCCGTTCCTTACGTTACCCTTGCCTTTCCTTGCTTTTCCTTGCCTTGCTTACCTTCCGTTACTCTTTGCTTGCCTTCCCTGCATTGCCTAGCCTTGCGTTGTCGTGCCTTAGCCTTATCTCGCCTGACCGTGCCTTCCTTTACTTTAAGCTTTCCTTGCATTGTCGTGCATTGCCTAGCCTTGCGTTGTCGTGCCTTAGCCTTGCCTCGCCTGACCGTGCTTTCGCATGCGTTACCCTTTCCTTGCCTTGCCGTGCATTGCCTAGCGTGCGTTGTCATGCCTTAGACTTGTTTCCCCTTGCCGTGCCGTTCCTTCCGTTACCCTTGCCTTTCCTTGCTTTTCCTTGCCTTGCTTACATTCCTTTACTCTTTGCTTGCCTTCCCTGCATTGCCTAGCCCTGCGTTGTCGTGCCTTAGCCTTATCTCGCCTATCCGTGCCTTCCTTTGCTTTAAGCTTTCCTTGCATTGTCGTGCATTGCCAAGCCTTGCGTTTTCGTGCATTAGCCTTGCCTAAGCTCACCGTGCCTTGCCTTGCGTTAACCTTTCCTTGCCTTCCCTTGCATTGCCTAGCCGTGCGTTGTCGTGCCTTAGCCTTGTTTCCCCTTGCCGTGCCGTGCCTTTTGTTACACTTGCCTTGCCTGGCTTTGCCTTGCCTTCCTTTCCTTCCGTTACTCTTTCCTTGCCTTGCCGTGCACTGCCTAGCCTTGCGTTCTCATGCCTTAGCCTTGCCTCACCTGACCGTGCCTTCCCTTGCGTTACCCTTTCCTTGCCTTGCGGTGCATTGCCTAGCCCTGCGTTTTCGTGCCTTAGCCTTGTTACCCCTTGCCGTGCAGTTCCTTCCGTTACCCTTGCCTTCCGTTGCATTCCCTTGCCTTCCTTGCGTTCCGTTACTCTTTGCTTGCTTCCCGTGCATTGCATAGCCTTGCGTTGTCATGCCTTAGCCTTGCCTGGCCTGACCGTGCTTTCCCATGCGTTACCCTTTCCTTGCCTTGCCGTGCATTGCCTAGCGTGCGTTGTCGTGCCTTAGCCTTGTTTCCTCTTGCCGTGCGGTTCCTTCCGTTACACTTGCCTTTCCTTGCTTTCCCTTGCCTTCCTTACCTTCCGTTTCTCTTTTCTTGCCTTCCGTGCATTGCCTAGCCTTGCGTTGTCGTGCCTTAGCCTTCCCTCGCCGGAACGTGCTTTCCCATGCGTTACCCTTTACTTGCCTTGCCGTGCATTGCCTAGCGTGCGTTGTCGTGCCTTAGACTTGTTTCCCCTTGCCGTGCCGTTCCTTACGTTACCCTTGCCTTTCCTTGCTTTTCCTTGCCTTGCTTACCTTCCGTTACTCTTTGCTTGCCTTCCCTGCATTGCCTAGCCTTGCGTTGTCGTGCCTTAGGCTTATCTCGCCGGACCGTGCCTTCCTTTGCTTTAAGCTTTCCTTGCATTGTCGTGCATTGCCTAGCCTTGCGTTGTCGTGCCTTAGCCTTGTTTCCCCTTGCCGTGGCGTGCCTTTTGTTACACTTGCCTTGCCTGGCTTTGCCTTGCCTTCCTTTCCTTCCGTTACTCTTTCCTTGCCTTGCCGTGCATTGCCTAACCTTGCGTTGTCGTGCCTTATCGTTGCCTCACCTGACCGTGCCTTCCCTTGCGTTACCCTTTCCTTGCCTTGCCGTGCATTGCCTAGCCCTGCGATGTCGTGCCTTAGCCTTGTTACCCCTTGCCGTGCAATTCCTTCCGTTACCCTTGCCTTCCTTTGCTTTCCCTTGCCTTCCTTGCGTTCCGTTACTCTTTGCTTGCTTTCCGTGCATTGCCTAGCCTTGCGTTCTCGTACCTTAGCCTTATCTCGCCTGACCGTGCCTTCCTTTTCTTTAAGCTTTCCTTGCCTTGCCGTGCATTGCCTAGCCTTGCGTTGTCATGCCTTAGCCTTGCCTCGCCTGACCGTGCTTTCCCATGCGTTACCCTTTCCTTGCCTTGCCTTGCATTGCCTAGCGTGCGTTGTCCTGCCTTAGCCTTGTTTCCCCTTGCCGTGCGGTTCCTTCCGTTACACTTGCCTTTCCTTGCTTTCCCTTGCCTTCCTTACCTTCCGTTACTCTTTGCTTGCCTTCCGTGCATTGCCTAGCCTTGCGTTGTCGTGCCTTAGCCTTGCCTCGCCGGAACGTGCTTTCCCATGCGTTACCCTTTACTTGCCTTGCAGTGCATTGCCTAGCGTGCGTTGTCGTGCCTTAGACTTGTTTCCCCTTGACGTGCCGTTCCTTACGTTACCCTTGCCTTTCCTTGCTTTTCCTTGACTTGCTTACCTTCCGTTACTCTTTCCTTGCCTTCCCTGCATTGCCTAGCCTTGCGTTGTCGTGCCTTAGCCTTATCTCGCCTGACCGTGCCTTCCTTTGCTTTAAGCTTTCCTTGCATTGTCGCGCATTGCCTAGCATTGCGTTTTCGTGCATTAGCCTTCCCTAGCCTCACCGTGCCTTTCCTTGCGTTACTCTTTCCTTGCCTTGCCGTGCATTGCCTAGCCGTGCGTTGTCGTGCCTTAGCCTTGTTTCGCCTTGCGGTGCCGTGGCTTTTGTTACACTTGCCTTGCCTGGCTTTCCCTTGCCTTCCTCACCTTCCGTTACTCTTTGCTTGCCTTCCGGGCATTGCCTAGCCTTGTGTTGTCGTGCCTTATCCTTGGGCCTCACCTGACCGTGCCTTCCCTTGCCTTACCCTTTCCTTGCCTTGCCGTGCATTGCCTAGCCCTGCGTTGTCGTGCCTTAGCCTTGTTACCCCTTGCGTGCAATTCCTTCCGTTACCCTTGCCTTCCGTTGCTTTCCCTTGCCTTCCTTGCGTTCCGTTACTCTTTGCTTGCTTTCCGTGCATTGCCTAGCCTTGCGTTGTCATGCCTTAGCCTTGCCTCGCCTGACCGTGCTTTCCCATGCGTTACCCTTTTTTTGCCTTCCCTTGCATTGCCTAGCCGTGCGTTGTCGTGCCTTGCCGGGTTTTTATTTACAACGCCGGCTTCTTAATGCTAGTCCGTCCTCTTACTCACCAGTCCAACGCGTGGTGAGTCTTCGGGGTACCTCCGGCCCCCACTCTTTGATGGGGGAAGAACCAGACAGAGCGCCTGAGGTGGGTCATGAGTCTTTATTCTTCTGTGATCACATTCCCGCTTCTCCCCACCTCTCAGCAGACACTTTTATCCCCCCTGTCCTCCCTCCCATGAACTCTTAAACAATGAGGGGCCGAGTTCTGTAACATTCCTTTATAATGGGATTATTTTATCCCTTCTGTCCTCCCTCCCATGAACTCTTAAACAATGAGGGGCCGAGTTCTGTAACATTCCTTTATAATGGGATTATTTTATCCCTTCTGAGTGACCACCAAGCCTCTTCCCCCCGCCCCCAACATCTCCCCCTTTCTGTTTTACAAGGTTATCACTTGGTGTGACCTTAAGCGGTGCTGAGGTTAGCCTTAAGCGGTGTCATTTCTACTGGCCTCTGATAGCCGGGGGCGAGGAACCCTGTCTTAGGTCATCTCCTTCAACCCAGGACCTTGCCCGTCCTAGGCGCCCGACACCCTCAGGGCCTGTCTTAGGTGGCTGGGTGAGGAGAAGTTGCCCGTCTTGGGGTTTACCTCGTCTTACCCCTAGGTGTCACATGTCATGCATGGCGGCTAGCCAGACTTGGGGATCCTCCCCCGTCTCTATGGCCATGAAGGCTTTCTGAGTAAGAAGCATATAGCCCCTCTGTTAGCTAGGCGGCAGAAACAGACAACAAGTAGGGTGATTCCCAGAATCAGCGTCCTTGTTCACCCTCAAGGGGGTACCCTCCCGCCATCTGGCAATCCCTCCATGGTATGGGATCCTCGATGTCTTCCCCTGTGGCCACACATGAGGGGCCCCACCGAGGCAGAAGGGAGCCCCATCGATGTATTGGTCACTAGCAGGCGAGGGTAGATCGGGGAGTTCTGTGCTACCGGAAGGGGAGAGGGAATAACTCGGAGTATTCCCCATGTCGGATTTCCTTCAGATGGAGCACCTCCAAGGATCCCTACGACGATCAGAAGGCCTGAAAAAGAAAGAAATTCCTCTCACCCCGTAGGGTTGGGCATTAATCAAGGTCTCTTTAACCTCGTTCACAAATGAGAGGGGTGTCT
This sequence comes from Macrotis lagotis, assembly GCF_037893015.1. Taxonomy (NCBI): domain Eukaryota; kingdom Metazoa; phylum Chordata; class Mammalia; order Peramelemorphia; family Peramelidae; genus Macrotis; species Macrotis lagotis. The sequence continues at coordinate 13,785 of NW_027422199.1, read as the reverse complement.
GATCTGCTCTCTGCTTCAGCCCAACCAACTTCTGTGTGGCTCTCCCCCCTTTCATGGCTCCAATCTTATCCCAAGCTGCAACATGTGTTTCTTTAACAGTCTCTAGCTCAAACTGGCCATACTGGGCCTGAACGGCAGGGTCAGTATAGGCTCCAGTTCCACACAGGAGGTCAATGGCTAAATCCAGGGGAGTATAACCCCGGGATTTTGCCTGCTTAGAGGCCTCTCTGCGGGCCTGAGCCTTAAAGCTAAATATGAGGAGGCATCCAGGCACGCGGCTGCAATTTCGTCAAAGTCAGCAGGGGTCCAAGGGTGCGTAGCAAAGAGGTTTTGCATCAGTCTTTTTACATAAGGGGAGCTTGGGCCGTATTTAGTCACGGCCTCCTTAAGTTCCTCAAGCATCTTAAAAGGGACAGGGCGGTAGTCTCGGGCTCCGGTAAGGGGGTCCGTAAATACCAGGTATAGGCCCCAGTCATCCCAGTCCACCTCCTCCCCTTTCTCTATTGCTATGGAGGCACTGGTGGCAAGTAGGCCGGATGGGCGGAGCCCTTGAGGGGATCTCTGAAGGGCGGACAAGGAACACGGGGGATTTTTTGCCTCTGTTTCCTGGCTGGGCCGCCAAGCCTGGGGCGCGGCAGCTGTCCAATCAGCGCGGACTTCTCCCTCCTCGTCAGCAGCCTCCCGGTCCCACCTACTCACGCTCCTCTTCCTGCCACCCCTGAGGGCTGTTTGCACCCCTCCCTTCCCGCGCTCGGAAACTTCCGGCCCTGAATCTTCTCCCTGGGGGCCCCTTTTTCCCCCATTGTTTCTTCTAAGTTCCTCCCACGGATACAGGGGAGGGGGTGGCCTTCCCTCTTCCTCTGGGCTCTCTGAATCCGATCCCGCCAACGAGCTACCCACCTGAGTGCTGATTGTTCGTGCCAAAGTCACCTTCTGGGGATGCAGGGCTGCATCCACTATCTTATACACTGTAAAATCCTTGGGGGTCAGTTTTCCCGGGCAGGTGTCATTATAGGAGGCCATCTGCTGCCCTACCACCTTCCATTTATCTGGTTGGATCCCACTATGTTGCACCCAAGGGCAGATGTTCCAGATATTCTCAACAAAAGCACGGCACGTCTTGATAGGTAATTTACGGCCATGCTTAGCGCAGAGTTTATAAAGCTGCACTGCAACGGCCTCTTTTTCCTCCGGCTCAAAGGCGGGAATACTATTCCGGCCCCCCATGCTGTCTACTAGCCGAGGCTGCAATCCTAACAGGTGGCAGAACTGGAAAGTTCCCGTTCGGCAAAAGAGAAGGAGGAAGCAGGGCACAATCAGACAGGCCAGCACGGCAAGGAGCGTGATTAGAGTAGAAGGAGAAAGGGGAGAGAAAGAAAGCATAGTCAACACAATAGGGGTATGTCCTTCAGGCAATATCTGAGAGTAAACGCCCTCTCCTTCCTCCCGGTCGGAAACGACCGAGGCTGTCTGGAGAATCCGACCAGCGGATTCAGACGTTCCCTAGCAAAATCAGGTCCCGGGTTTCGGCACCACTTGCCGGGTTTTTATTTACAACGCCGGCTTCTTAATGCTAGTCCGTCCTCTTACTCACCAGTCCAACGCGTGGTGAGTCTTCGGGGTACCTCCGGCCCCCACTCTTTGATGGGGGAAGAACCAGACAGAGCGCCTGAGGTGGGTCATGAGTCTTTATTCTTCTGTGATCACATTCCCGCTCCCTCCCCACCTCTCAGCAGACACTTTTATCCCCCCTGTCCTCCCTCCCATGAACTCTTAAACAATGAGGGGCCGAGTTCTGTAACATTCCTTTATAAGGGGATTATGTTTCCCCCGCTAAGTGACCACCAAGCCTCTTCCCCCCGCCCCCAACACTTAGGGTTGTCGTTAGGGTTAGGAATAGGGCCCGAAATAATTAGGTTTCATGTAAGTGTTTGGGTTAGGGATCGGGTTAGCATTAGGGTTTAGGTTTAGGGTTAGGGTTTGTGTAAGGGTTAGGGTTAGGGTTAGTGTTGGGGTTACGGTTAGGGGTAGTGTTGGAAATTAGGGTTAGGATTAGGGTTAATGTTAGGGTTAGGGTGAGGATTAGGATTAGGGTAGGGTTAGGGTTAGGGTTAGGTTTAGGGCTAAGTTTAGGGTTAGGTTTAGAGTTAGGGTTAGGGTTAGGGTTAGGATTAGGTTTAGGGTTAGGGTTAGGGTTAGTTTTAGGGAGAGGTTTACGTTTAGGCGTAGGGTTAGGGTTTGGAAAATTACACTTAGGGTTAGGGATTGGAATATTAGGGTTAGGGTTAGGTTTAGGGTTAGCGTTAGGGTTAGGGTTAGGGTTAGGATTAGGGTTAGGTTTAGGGTTAGGGTTAGGTTTAGGGTTAGGGTTAGGGTTAGGGTTAGGGTCAGGGTTACAGCAAAGGTTAGGATTAGGCTTAGTGTTGGGGTTAGTGCTTAGGGAGAAGGTGAGGTTTAGGGTTGGATTACACTTAGGGTTAGGGATTGGAATATTAGGGTTAGGGTTAGGGTTAGGGTAGGGTTAGGGTTAGGGTTAGGGTTAGGTTAGGTTAGGGTTAGGGTTAGGGTTAGGGTTAGGGTTAGGGTTAGGGTTAGGGTTAGGGGGTTAGGGTTAGTGTGAGGTTTAGGTTTAGGCATAGGGTTAGGGTTTCGAAAATTACACTTAGGGTTAGGGATTGGAATATTACTGTTAGTGTTATCGTTGGGGTTAGTTTTAGAAAAAATTTGGTTTAGGGTTAGGGTTCAGGTTAGGGATCGGAAAATAGGCTTATGGTTAGGGTTAGAGTTAGGTTTAGGATTAGGTATAGGGTTAGGGTTAGGGCTAGGTTTACAGTGAGGTTTAGGTTTAGGGTTAGGGTTAGGGTTTAGTGTTAGGTTTACCGTTAGGGTTAGGATTATGGTTAGCTTTAGGTTCGGAGAATTAGAGTTAGAGTTACGGTTCGGGTATGGGTTTTAAAAAATTAGCTTTAGGGTTAGGGCTAGGTTTAGGGTAAGGGGTAGGATTAGTGTTAGTATTGGGGTTAGGGCTTAGGGATAGGTTTAGATTTAGGCTTGGGGTTTTGCTTGGGTTAGGGTTACTGTAAGCTTTAGAGTTAGGGTTAGGTTTAGCGTTAGGGTCAGGGTTAGGGTTAGGGTCAGGGTTTCGGCAAAGGTTAGGATTAGGCATAGTGTTGGGGTTAGTGCTTAGGGAAAAGGTTAGTTTTAGGGTTGGAGTTCGGGTTTTGGTTAGGGTTAGGTTAGATTTAGGGTTAGGGTTAGGGTTAGGGTTACAGTCAGTGTTGGGCAAGGGTTCGGATTAGGATTACAGTTGGAGTTAGAGTTAGGGCTTAGGAATAGTGTTAGGGTTAGTGTTAGGGTTAGGGTTAGGGTTTCGGAAACTTACAGGTAGCCTTAGCATTATAGTTGGAAAAAATCATGGTCATTGTTGTCATTAGGGTTAGGATTAGGGACCAAAATAATTAGGTTTCGGGTAAGTGTTTGGGTTAGGGATCGGAAAATACGCTTAGGCTTAGGGTTAGGGTTAGCATTAGGGTTTAGGGATAGGGTTTGGGTTTGTGTTGGGGTTACGGTTAGGGGTAGTGTTTGAAATTAGGGTTAGGGTTAGGGTTAGGGTTAGTGTTAGGGTTTAGGGTTATGTTTAGGATCAGGGTTAGGATTATGGTTTGGTTTAGGTTCGGAGAATTAGAGTTAGAATTATGGTTAGGGTAAGGGTTTTAAAAATTAGGGTTATGGTTAGGGTTAGGGCTAGGTTTAGGGCAAGGCTTAGGATCAGGTTAGGGTTAGGGTTAGGGTTAGGTTTAGGGTGTGGTTTAGGGTTAGGCATAGGGTTAGGCTTTGGAAAATTACAGTTAGGGTTAGAGATTGGAATATTATCATTAGTGTTATGGTTAGGGCAAGCGTCCGGAAAAATTTTGGTTTGGGGTTAGGGTTCAGGTTAGGGATTGGAAAATAGGCTTATGGTTAGGATTAGAGTTAGGTTTAGGATTAGGTTTAGGGTTAGGGAAAGGGTTAGGGTAAGGGTTAGGTTTACAATGAGGTTTAGGTTTAGGGTTAGGGTTAGGGTTTAGGGTTAGGTTTAGCGTTAGGGTTAGGATTATGGTTAGGTTTATGTTCGGAGAATTAGAGTTAGAGTTACCGTTCGGGTATGGGTTTTAAAAAATTAGCTTTAGGGTTAGGGTTAGGGCTAGGTTTAGGGTAAGGGTTAGGATTAGTGTTACTGTTGGGGTTAGAGCTTAGGGATAGGTTTAGATTTAGGCTTGGGGTTTTGATTGGGTTAGGGTTACTGTAAGCTTTGGAGTTAGGGTTAGGTTTAGGGTTAGGGTCAGGTTTAGGGTTAGGGTCAGGGTTTCGGCAAAGGTTAGGATTAGGCATAGTGTTGGGGTTAGTGCTTAGGGAAAAGGTTAGTTTTAGGGTTGGAGTTCGGTTTTGGTTAGGGTTAGGTTAGATTTAGGGTTAGGGTTAGGGTTAGGGTTACAGTCAGTGTTGGGCAAGGGTTCGGATTAGGATTACAGTTGGAGTTAGAGTTAGGGCTTAGGAATAGTGTTAGGGTTAGTGTTAGGGTTAGGGTTAGGGTTTCGGAAACTTACAGGTAGCCTTAGCATTATAGTTGGAAAAAATCATGGTCATTGTTGTCATTAGGGTTAGGATTAGGGACCAAAATAATTAGGTTTCGGGTAAGTGTTTGGGTTAGGGATCGGAAAATACGCTTAGGCTTAGGGTTAGGGTTAGCATTAGGGTTTAGGGATAGGGTTTGGGTTTGTGTTGGGGTTACGGTTAGGGGTAGTGTTTGAAATTAGGGTTAGGGTTAGGGTTAGGGTTAGTGTTAGGGTTTAGGGTTATGTTTAGGATCAGGGTTAGGATTATGGTTTGGTTTAGGTTCGGAGAATTAGAGTTAGAATTATGGTTAGGGTAAGGGTTTTAAAAATTAGGGTTATGGTTAGGGTTAGGGCTAGGTTTAGGGCAAGGCTTAGGATCAGGTTAGGGTTAGAGTTACGGTTAGGTTTAGGGTGTGGTTTAGGGTTAGGCATAGGGTTAGGCTTTGGAAAATTACAGTTAGGGTTAGAGATTGGAATATTATCATTAGTGTTATGGTTAGGGCAAGCGTCCGGAAAAATTTTGGTTTGGGGTTAGGGTTCAGGTTAGGGATTGGAAAATAGGCTTATGGTTAGGATTAGAGTTAGGTTTAGGATTAGGTTTAGGGTTAGGGAAAGGGTTAGGGTAAGGGTTAGTGTTAGGTTTAGGGTTAGGCTTAGGTTTTGAGTTAGGGTTAGGTTTAGGGTAAGGGTTAGTTTTTGGGTTAGTTTTAGGGTTTGGCTTAAGGTTAGGGTTAGTTTTAGGGTTAGCGTTAGGGTTAGGGTTAGGTTTCGGTTAGGGTTAGTGTTACATTTACGGTTGCGGTTAAGATTAGGGTAAGGGTTAGCGTCAGGGTCCGGTTTAGGTTTAGCTTTAGGTTTAGGGTTAGAGTTACCGTTAGGGTTAGGGTTATGTTTTGGCTTAGGGTTAGTGTTAGGGTTAGGGTTAGGGTTAGGGTAAGGGCTAAAGTGAGGTTTAGATTTACTTTGGGGTTAGGGTTAGGGTTAGGGTTACAGTTAGGTTTAGGTTTAAGGTTAGGGTTAGGGTTTAGGTTTAGGATTATAGTTAGGTTTAGGTTTGGAGAATTAGAGTTAGAGTTACGGTGAAGGTCAGGGTTTTAAAAAATTAGATTTAAGGTTAGGGTTAGGGCTAGGTTTAGGGCAAGGGTTAGGATTAGGGCTAGTGTTCGGGTTAGGGTTTAGGGACAGGTTTAGGTTTAGGTTTGGGTTTGGGCTTTGGTTAGGGTTATGGTAAGCTTTAGGGTTAGGGTTAGGGTTAGGGTTAGGGTCAGGGTTAGGTGTAGGGTTAGGGTTAGGGTCAGGTTTACGGCAAGGGTTAGGATTAGGCTTAGTGTTGAGGTTGGGGCTTAGGGAACAGGTTAGGGTTAGGGTTGTAGTTCGGGTTTGCTTAGGGTTAGGTTAGATTTAGGGTTAGGGTTAGGGTTAGGGTTAGGGTCAGGTTTAGGGCAAGGGTTCGGATTAGGGTTTCAGGTGGAGTTAGGCTTAGTGCTTAGGGATAGTGTTAGGGTTAGGGTTAGGGTTTGGAAAAATTACAGGTAGCATTAGCGTTATGGTTAGAAAAAATCATGCTTAGGGTTGTCGTTAGGGTTAGGAATAGGGCCCGAAATAATTAGGTTTCATGTAAGTGTTTGGGTTAGGGATCGGGTTAGCATTAGGGTTTAGGTTTAGGGTTAGGGTTTGTGTAAGGGTTAGGGTTAGGGTTAGTGTTGGGGTTACGGTTAGGGGTAGTGTTCGAAATTAGGGTTAGGATTAGGGTTAATGTTAGGGTTAGGGTGAGGATTAGGATTAGGGTAGGTTTAGGGTTAGGGTTAGGTTTAGGGCTAAGTTTAGGGTTAGGTTTAGAGTTAGGGTTAGGGTTAGGGTTAGGATTAGGTTTAGGGTTAGGGTTAGGGTTAGTTTTAGGGAGAGGTTTACGTTTAGGCGTAGGGTTAGTGTTTGGAAAATTACACTTAGGGTTAGGGATTGGAATATTAGGGTTAGGGTTAGGTTTAGGGTTAGAGTTAGGGTTAGGGTTAGGGTTAGGATTAGGGTTAGGTTTAGGGTTAGGGTTAGGTTTAGGGTTAGGGTTAGGGTTAGGGTTAGGGTCAGGGTTACAGCAAAGGTTAGGATTAGGCTTAGTGTTGGGGTTAGTGCTTAGGGAGAAGGTGAGGTTTAGGGTTGGAGTTCGGATTTGGTTAGGGTTAGGTTAGATTTAGAGTTAGGGTTAGGGTTAGGGTTACGGTCAGTGTTGGGCAAGCGTTCGGATTAGGATTACAGTTGGAGTTAGAGTTAGGGCTTAGGAATAGTGTTAGGTTTAGTGTTAGGGTTAGGGTTAGTGTGAGGTTTAGGTTTAGGCATAGGGTTAGGGTTTCGAAAATTACACTTAGGGTTAGGGATTGGAATATTACTGTTAGTGTTATCGTTGGGGTTAGTTTTAGAAAAAATTTGGTTTAGGGTTAGGGTTCAGGTTAGGGATCGGAATATAGGCTTATGGTTAGGGTTAGAGTTAGGTTTAGGATTAGGTATCGGGTTAGGGTTAGGGTTAGGTTTACAATGAGGTTTAGGTTTAGGGTTAGGGTTAGGGTTTAGGGTTAGGTTTAGCGTTAGGGTTAGGATTATGGTTAGGTTTATGTTCGGAGAATTAGAGTTAGAGTTACCGTTCGGGTATGGGTTTTAAAAAATTAGCTTTAGGGTTAGGGTTAGGGCTAGGTTTAGGGTAAGGATTAGGATTAGTGTTACTGTTGGGGTTAGAGCTTAGGGATAGGTTTAGATTTAGGCTTGGGGTTTTGATTGGGTTAGGGTTACTGTAAGCTTTGGAGTTAGGGTTAGGTTTAGGGTTAGGGTCAGGTTTAGGGTTAGGGTCAGGGTTTCGGCAAAGGTTAGGATTAGGCATAGTGTTGGGGTTAGTGCTTAGGGAAAAGGTTAGTTTTAGGGTTGGAGTTCGGTTTTGGTTAGGGTTAGGTTAGATTTAGGGTTAGGGTTAGGGTTAGGGTTACAGTCAGTGTTGGGCAAGGGTTCGGATTAGGATTACAGTTGGAGTTAGAGTTAGGGCTTAGGAATAGTGTTAGGGTTAGTGTTAGGGTTAGGGTTAGGGTTTCGGAAACTTACAGGTAGCCTTAGCATTATAGTTGGAAAAAATCATGGTCATTGTTGTCATTAGGGTTAGGATTAGGGACCAAAATAATTAGGTTTCGGGTAAGTGTTTGGGTTAGGGATCGGAAAATACGCTTAGGCTTAGGGTTAGGGTTAGCATTAGGGTTTAGGGATAGGGTTTGGGTTTGTGTTGGGGTTACGGTTAGGGGTAGTGTTTGAAATTAGGGTTAGGGTTAGGGTTAGGGTTTAGGGTTATGTTTAGGATCAGGTTTAGGATTATGGTTTGGTTTAGGTTCGGAGAATTAGAGTTAGAATTATGGTTAGGGTAAGGGTTTTAAAAATTAGGGTTATGGTTAGGGTTAGGGCTAGGTTTAGGGCAAGGCTTAGGATCAGGTTAGGGTTAGGGTTAGGGTTAGGTTTAGGGTGTGGTTTAGGGTTAGGCATAGGGTTAGGCTTTGGAAAATTACAGTTAGGGTTAGAGATTGGAATATTATCATTAGTGTTATGGTTAGGGCAAGCGTCCGGAAAAATTTTGGTTTGGGGTTAGGGTTCAGGTTAGGGATTGGAAAATAGGCTTATGGTTAGGATTAGAGTTAGGTTTAGGATTAGGTTTAGGGTTAGGGAAAGGGTTAGGGTAAGGGTTAGTGTTAGGTTTAGGGTTAGGCTTAGGTTTTGAGTTAGGGTTAGGTTTAGGGTAAGGGTTAGTTTTTGGGTTAGTTTTAGGGTTTGGCTTAAGGTTAGGGTTAGTTTTAGGGTTAGCGTTAGGGTTAGGGTTAGGTTTCGGTTAGGGTTAGTGTTACATTTAGGGTTGCGGTTAAGATTAGGGTAAGGGTTAGCGTCAGGGTCAGGTTTAGGTTTAGCTTTAGGTTTAGGGTTAGAGTTACCGTTAGGGTTAGGGTTATGTTTTGGCTTAGGGTTAGTGTTAGGGTTAGGGTTAGGGTTAGGGTAAGGGCTAAAGTGAGGTTTAGATTTACTTTGGGGTTAGGGTTAGGGTTAGGGTTACAGTTAGGTTTAGGTTTAAGGTTAGGGTTAGGGTTTAGGGTTAGGATTATAGTTAGGTTTAGGTTTGGAGAATTAGAGTTAGAGTTACGGTGAAGGTCAGGGTTTTAAAAAATTAGATTTAAGGTTAGGGTTAGGGCTAGGTTTAGGGCAAGGGTTAGGATTAGGGCTAGTGTTCGGGTTAGGGTTTAGGGACAGGTTTAGGTTTAGGTTTGGGTTTGGGCTTTGGTTAGGGTTATGGTAAGCTTTAGGGTTAGGGTTAGGGTTAGGGTCAGGGTTAGGTGTAGGGTTAGGGTTAGGTTCAGGTTTACGGCAAGGGTTAGGATTAGGCTTAGTGTTGAGGTTGGGGCTTAGGGAACAGGTTAGGGTTAGGGTTGTAGTTCGGGTTTGCTTAGGGTTAGGTTAGATTTAGGGTTAGGGTTAGGGTTAGGGTTAGGGTCAGGTTTAGGGCAAGGGTTCGGATTAGGGTTTCAGGTGGAGTTAGGCTTAGTGCTTAGGGATAGTGTTAGGGTTAGGGTTAGGGTTTGGAAAAATTACAGGTAGCATTAGCGTTATGGTTAGAAAAAATCATGCTTAGGGTTGTCGTTAGGGTTAGGAATAGGGCCCGAAATAATTAGGTTTCATGTAAGTGTTTGGGTTAGGGATCGGGTTAGCATTAGGGTTTAGGTTTAGGGTTAGGGTTTGTGTAAGGGTTAGGGTTAGGGTTAGTGTTGGGGTTACGGTTAGGGGTAGTGTTGGAAATTAGGGTTAGGATTAGGGTTAATGTTAGGGTTAGGGTGAGGATTAGGATTAGGGTAGGGTTAGGGTTAGGGTTAGGTTTAGGGCTAAGTTTAGGGTTAGGTTTAGAGTTAGGGTTAGGGTTAGGGTTAGGATTAGGTTTAGGGTTAGGGTTAGGGTTAGTTTTAGGGAGAGGTTTACGTTTAGGCGTAGGGTTAGGGTTTGGAAAATTACACTTAGGGTTAGGGATTGGAATATTAGGGTTAGGGTTAGGTTTAGGGTTAGAGTTAGGGTTAGGGTTAGGGTTAGGATTAGGGTTAGGTTTAGGGTTAGGGTTAGGTTTAGGGTTAGGGTTAGGGTTAGGGTTAGGGTCAGGGTTACAGCAAAGGTTAGGATTAGGCTTAGTGTTGGGGTTAGTGCTTAGGGAGAAGGTGAGGTTTAGGGTTGGAGTTCGGATTTGGTTAGGGTTAGGTTAGATTTAGAGTTAGGGTTAGGGTTAGGGTTACGGTCAGTGTTGGGCAAGCGTTCGGATTAGGATTACAGTTGGAGTTAGAGTTAGGGCTTAGGAATAGTGTTAGGTTTAGTGTTAGGGTTAGGGTTAGTGTGAGGTTTAGGTTTAGGCATAGGGTTAGGGTTTCGAAAATTACACTTAGGGTTAGGGATTGGAATATTACTGTTAGTGTTATCGTTGGGGTTAGTTTTAGAAAAAATTTGGTTTAGGGTTAGGGTTCAGGTTAGGGATCGGAATATAGGCTTATGGTTAGGGTTAGAGTTAGGTTTAGGATTAGGTATCGGGTTAGGGTTAGGGTTAGGTTTACAATGAGGTTTAGGTTTAGGGTTAGGGTTAGGGTTTAGGGTTAGGTTTAGCGTTAGGGTTAGGATTATGGTTAGGTTTATGTTCGGAGAATTAGAGTTAGAGTTACCGTTCGGGTATGGGTTTTAAAAAATTAGCTTTAGGGTTAGGGTTAGGGCTAGGTTTAGGGTAAGGGTTAGGATTAGTGTTACTGTTGGGGTTAGAGCTTAGGGATAGGTTTAGATTTAGGCTTGGGGTTTTGATTGGGTTAGGGTTACTGTAAGCTTTGGAGTTAGGGTTAGGTTTAGGGTTAGGGTCAGGTTTAGGGTTAGGGTCAGGGTTTCGGCAAAGGTTAGGATTAGGCTTAGTGTTGGGGTTAGTGCTTAGGGAAAAGGTTAGTTTTAGGGTTGGAGTTCGGTTTTGGTTAGGGTTAGGTTAGATTTAGGGTTAGGGTTAGGGTTAGGGTTACAGTCAGTGTTGGGCAAGGGTTCGGATTAGGATTACAGTTGGAGTTAGAGTTAGGGCTTAGGAATAGTGTTAGGGTTAGTGTTAGGGTTAGGGTTAGGGTTTCGGAAACTTACAGGTAGCCTTAGCATTATGGTTGGAAAAAATCATGGTCATTGTTGTCATTAGGGTTAGGATTAGGGACCAAAATAATTAGGTTTCGGGTAAGTGTTTGGGTTAGGGATCGGAAAATACGCTTAGGCTTAGGGTTAGGGTTAGCATTAGGGTTTAGGGATAGGGTTTGGGTTTGTGTTGGGGTTACGGTTAGGGGTAGTGTTTGAAATTAGGGTTAGGGTTAGGGTTAGGGTTTAGGGTTATGTTTAGGATCAGGTTTAGGATTATGGTTTGGTTTAGGTTCAGAGAATTAGAGTTAGAATTATGGTTAGGGTAAGGGTTTTAAAAATTAGGGTTATGGTTAGGGTTAGGGCTAGGTTTAGGGCAAGGCTTAGGATCAGGTTAGGGTTAGGGTTAGGGTTAGGTTTAGGGTGTGGTTTAGGGTTAGGCATAGGGTTAGGCTTTGGAAAATTACAGTTAGGGTTAGAGATTGGAATATTATCATTAGTGTTATGGTTAGGGCAAGCGTCCGGAAAAATTTTGGTTTGGGGTTAGGGTTCAGGTTAGGGATTGGAAAATAGGCTTATGGTTAGGATTAGAGTTAGGTTTAGGATTAGGTTTAGGGTTAGGGAAAGGGTTAGGGTAAGGGTTAGTGTTAGGTTTAGGGTTAGGCTTAGGTTTTGAGTTAGGGTTAGGTTTAGGGTAAGGGTTAGTTTTTGGGTTAGTTTTAGGGTTTGGCTTAAGGTTAGGGTTAGTTTTAGGGTTAGCGTTAGGGTTAGGGTTAGGTTTCGGTTAGGGTTAGTGTTACATTTAGGGTTGCGGTTAAGATTAGGTTAAGGGTTAGCGTCAGGGTCAGGTTTAGGTTTAGCTTTAGGTTTAGGGTTAGAGTTACCGTTAGGGTTAGGGTTATGTTTTGGCTTAGGGTTAGTGTTAGGGTTAGGGTTAGGGTTAGGGTAAGGGCTAAAGTGAGGTTTAGATTTACTTTGGGGTTAGGGTTAGGGTTAGGGTTACAGTTAGGTTTAGGTTTAAGGTTAGGGTTAGGGTTTAGGGTTAGGATTATAGTTAGGTTTAGGTTTGGAGAATTAGAGTTAGAGTTACGGTGAAGGTCAGGGTTTTAAAAAATTAGATTTAAGGTTAGGGTTAGGGCTAGGTTTAGGGCAAGGGTTAGGATTAGGGCTAGTGTTCGGGTTAGGGTTTAGGGACAGGTTTAGGTTTAGGTTTGGGTTTGGGCTTTGGTTAGGGTTATGGTAAGCTTTAGGGTTAGGGTTAGGGTTAGGGTCAGGGTTAGGTGTAGGGTTAGGGTTAGGTTCAGGTTTACGGCAAGGGTTAGGATTAGGCTTAGTGTTGAGGTTGGGGCTTAGGGAACAGGTTAGGGTTAGGGTTGTAGTTCGGGTTTGCTTAGGGTTAGGTTAGATTTAGGGTTAGGGTTAGGGTTAGGGTCAGGTTTAGGGCAAGGGTTCGGATTAGGGTTTCAGGTGGAGTTAGGCTTAGTGCTTAGGGATAGTGTTAGGGTTAGGGTTAGGGTTAGGGTTTGGAAAAATTACAGGTAGCATTAGCGTTATGGTTAGCAAAAATCATGCTTAGGGTTGTCGTTAGGGTTAGGAATAGGGCCCGAAATAATTAGGTTTCATGTAAGTGTTTGGGTTAGGGATCGGGTTAGCATTAGGGTTTAGGTTTAGGGTTAGGGTTTGTGTAAGGGTTAGGGTTAGGGTTAGTGTTGGGTTTACGGTTAGGGGTAGTGTTGGAAATTAGGGTTAGGATTAGGGTTAATGTTAGGGTTAGGGTGAGGATTAGGATTAGGGTTGGGTTAGGGTTAGGGTTAGGTTTAGGGCTAAGTTTAGGGTTAGGTTTAGAGTTAGGGTTAGGGTTAGGGTTAGGATTAGGTTTAGGGTTAGGGTTAGGGTTAGTTTTAGGGAGAGGTTTACGTTTAGGCGTAGGGTTAGGGTTTGGAAAATTACACTTAGGGTTAGGGATTGGAATATTAGGGTTAGGGTTAGGTTTAGGGTTAGCGTTAGTTAGGGTTAGGGTTAGGGTTAGGGTTAGGGTTAGGTTTAGGGTTAGGGTTAGGTTTAGGGTTAGGGTTAGGTTTAGGGTTAGGGTTAGGGTTAGGGTTAGGTTAGGGTTAGGGTTAGGGAGAGGGTTAGGTTTAGGGTTAGGGTTAGGGTTTGGAAATTAGGTTAGGGTTAGGGTTAGGGTTAGGGTTAGGGTTAGGGTTAGGGTTAGGGTTAGGGTTAGGGTTAGGTTAGGGTTAGGTTAGGAGAGGTTAGGGTTAGGGTTAGGGTTAGGGTTAGGGTTAGTGTGAGGTTTAGGTTTAGGCATAGGGTTAGGGTTTCGAAAATTACACTTAGGGTTAGGGATTGGAATATTACTGTTAGTGTTATCGTTGGGGTTAGTTTTAGAAAAAATTTGGTTTAGGGTTAGGGTTCAGGTTAGGGATCGGAAAATAGGCTTATGGTTAGGGTTAGAGTTAGGTTTAGGATTAGGTATAGGGTTAGGGTTAGGGCTAGGTTTACAGTGAGGTTTAGGTTTAGGGTTAGGGTTAGGGTTTAGTGTTAGGTTTACCGTTAGGGTTAGGATTATGGTTAGCTTTAGGTTCGGAGAATTAGAGTTAGAGTTACGGTTCGGGTATGGGTTTTAAAAAGTTAGCTTTAGGGTTAGGGTTAGGGCTATGTTTAGGGTAAGGGGTAGGATTAGTGTTAGTGTTGGGGTTAGGGCTTTGGGATAGGTTTAGATTTAGGCTTGGGGTTTTGCTTGGGTTAGGGTTACTGTAAGCTTTAGCGTTAGGGTTAGGTTTAGGGTTAGGGTCAGGTTTAGGGTTAGGGTCAGGGTTTCGGCAAAGGTTAGGATTAGGCATAGTGTTGGGGTTAGTGCTTAGGGAGAAGGTTAGGTTTAGGGTTGGAGTTCGGATTTGGTTAGGGTTAGGTTAGATTTAGAGTTAGGGTTAGGGTTAGGGTTACGGTCAGTGTTGGGCAAGCGTTCGGATTAGGATTACAGTTGGAGTTAGAGTTAGGGCTTAGGAATAGTGTTAGGGTTAGGGTTAGGGTTAGGGTTAGG